>NW_028046947.1:0-9273 GCF_054177405.1 Leptonychotes weddellii
AAATCAATTGGAAATCTTCAATCAAGAAAATCCAGTGTTCAAGAAGTCAAAAGAGGTCATCTTTTGTAGCTTTTAGAGAATTTCAATTATTGAAACTAAAGCTTGTAAACAAGACCATATTACAGAAATACATTAAAATGTATTGTTATGAAAGCAAGAGAGGAAACAAATTTAATGACTGATGAGAATTTAAATAAGGTGCAAAGTTTAATTCTGAAATTCCATAATTGTTCATTTTGAGAAAAATATTTTAATATAGGCCCCATTTTTTATGGGATAAATTTATATTCTGTAGTGGAGTAGAATTCTATTGAGGTGTCTTAAAATTCGCCACATTCAAATTTGGCAAAATGTAGAAAATAAATACTAAGACACAGCTTATTTAAGAAATTTTAGGTTGAAAAATATAATTTTTATGTTTTTCTCAAAATTTTAAATTTTATATATGACCAAAATGTTATTTTAGCACAAGAATTTTCAGAAGGACCTTTCCAAGGAAATAATTGTGCACTACCTAACTAACTGTTAAGCTGGTGTGATGTCTGATTGATATTCAGCGGGCACAAAGCTAACCATGTGGACGTTTTGATTTTGTGGGCCTTCAGTTCTGATTGCTTGGAATCTGTGCTGATTGGTTGGTGACTGTTTGAATATTACCCCTCCCCTGCTTTTTTTCAAAGTGAGAAGTTGTCCCTCTACTTGTATCTGTTGTTGAAGGAACACCTGAGAGGGTTGTTGAAACCTGGTGTTGCCTCTTCAAGCTTGGCCAAAATGAGAAGCAAGGTGAGAAAGAGCAAGGGTCCTTGGTCTCCTTTGGAGGGGAGCAGAGAGGGCCAGTATCATGTTTATCTACGGTGACTCCATGATCCTTGCTTCATTGGTTGAGCTGAACTTAAATATTCTGTTCTATTCCTGTGTAGCTACTCATATTTTTTTAAATTCATAACTTTCTTTTAGTTTTTTTTTTCTTAATTTAATTTTATTTTTTATTGGCACGTAGTTGACACACAATGTTCTCCTAGTTTCCGGTGTACAACATAGTGAGCTGACAACTCTACATGTTATATATGCTATGCTTTTAGTTTATTGTTTAAAGTCTGCAATTCAGTGTGTTGTAGTATATTCACAGAGTTGTGCAACCATCACCTCAGTCCATTTTAAAGCATTTTATCACCCCCAGAAGAAATCCTGTGCCCATTAGCAGTCACTTCCCAGATTCCCCCACCCTCCCTCCCCCTTAGGGTAGGCAGCCACTAGTTCACTTTCTATCTCTACAGATTTGCTTATTGGGGACATTTCATGTATATGGAATCACATGTGGTCTTGTCTGATTGGCTTCTTTCACTTAGCATAACGCTTTCAAAGTCCAGCCACGCTGCAGCCTGTTTTCATGTCTGCATAATATTCCATTCTCTGGCTATACCACATTCTGTGTGTCTATTCTTCAGTTGATGAGACACTTAGGTTTGTTTCTACTTTTTGATTATTATGAATACTGCTTCTGTGAATATTCTTGTATAAGTTTTTGTGTTAACACACACTTTCATTTCTCTAGTGATATATCTATATCTAGAATATCTGGATCACTTGCTAACTACGTTTAAAGTTTGAGAAATTGTCAGTTTCTCAAAGTAGCTGTAAATTTATACCCTCATCAATCATGGATAAGGATTCCAACTTATCTACATTCTCACCAACACTTGTTACTATTTGTATTTTTTACTCTAGCCGTTTTCTTGGGTGTGGAGTAGTATCTCATTGTGGTTGTGATTTGCATTTCCCTGATGGTTTCTGTAGCAAATATTATCCTGTTAAAAGATAAACGGAGGTACATTAAAATTCTCAAGAGTTATTTGAACAAATATTAGTTTGAATCAGGCAGTACCAAAATAGAAGTGGTTAGGAGCACTCCACCACCACGAGCTAGGAGAAGGCTTTATAGAGCAGATGTGGAAGCAAAGCAAAGAAATCATTTGATTGCCTATAGCTGAAGTGGTTGCCTTATTTGGGAATGCCTAGTTGGCTGTTTGTATTTGGCTGTTGTTAAATTTCATTTTTTCTGATATATGTGCCTGTATGGGAATTGGCTCTGGTTTAGGTTTTGGTTTGCTTACCTAGATGAGCAAGGCACGAGAGCCCCCAAGTCTCATGGCTTCCTTATTTAATTACTTCAACAAAACCAATGCAGTCATGTGTCCTGATTGGAGTTAAAAACTATGGAATATTGCAAACATATCAGACATTCCTAAATGTGGGATTGGATGAACAAGTGACAATGAGAGATATATTTAAAGTTTAGCTTTAACTTATGGAGGAAGATTTGGTGAGCAGTGTCTTTGATTATACAAGAGGCTAGTGGTCTCTGTTGAGGAAGAGTTGAGTGTAAGGTACTTCTTTGAGACTGGAGCCTTTGCCTGCCAGCTGGCTGATGTCCATCAGTGATCAGCACATTAGCAGATTGTGCCCAGTCCAACACCTCCGCACTTGCTCCAGTGGTTTGTTTGTCTAACGGCTCTTCACCAACATGAGAAAGAGAATCACATCTCTCTTGAACGTGCATCCATCTTTTAGTTCCCAAGATGACGTTTGCTTGCTCTGACCTTGGCAGTCTCTCTCACTCAGCCTTTTAATATATCAAATGGGTTGTGTTAAAACGTAGTTTGGGAACAAAAAGTAAGCAAGAGAAAAACGTGTCACTTCATAAGCCTCAAAACCCATTAATTTAAAGTAACTAGCACATCAGTGAAGACAAATGATAGGACGATGATTCAGAGAGCCCGTGTCCTCATGGCCCCAGTTTCTTAGGTAGTCTTTAATTTTCGTGCATGGTGAAATTACCTGTGAAAATTCTTCTTGAAGGGTGCATGTCTGTGCCCCCAGTGTCCATTGATCTGATTCAGGGCAGAGCCTAAACAACAGTTGTTTGTTTAATAAATTCCATCATTCCCCATGTTGCCGGAATTGAGTAGGAACATGGATAATCAAAAACAGTAAATAACCCAAGGTTGTATCTTTGGCTTCAGAATAAAATATAGACCATTTTTCCTAGACTAGATTTGCTTTTCATGCTGTGTTGTGGGTGTTAGGACACTATGAGAATGATCTTAGGTGGATGGGCTGGCAGGGAGAAACAGTAGGAGCACATTCTCTATTGCATACCTATAGGAAACAATGCCAACTTGTTAGAGTCAAAGCCTTCAACCTCATCTCCTGCTATTTTCCCACTTGATAATCTACACCCTAGCCACATTGGGATACTTAACATTTATTAAATTTACTTTTTTGTTCTTTATTTCTTTGCATGTGCTGTTCCCTTTGGAAAGTTCTTCCACCAATTTGTCCATCTGATGAATTCATGTTAATTCTTCAAGATTTATTTCAGTAGTCCTCCCTGTGAAGCCTTCCCTGACCCCATGTGCTCCCTTAGCCCAGAACTGACCAAATATAAAAACAATTTCTTTTTTCCACATTTACTGAACACTTAACTATATTTTGGACATTTTACTCCAGAACAATTGTAACATGCCCATTTCCCTCTTAGCTTTCTTGGTATAGTAGAGGGGAAAGAAGCATATACGGATAGTTGCAATGTGAAGTATGCCAAGACTTTGTTGGGGAAACTTAAGGATGTTCTGGGAGGAGATGGGAAGGACACCTCAACTATGGGGAGAAGATGTTGTTGATAGCTTTTGAGTAAATGGATATCTGAGCTGAACCTTGAAGGATGAGTAAAAATTAACTGGAAACAGAGGGTAGGGCAGCAGGCCAATAGAAAAAAGAGAAACGGTGGGCACATCTTGATGGGAGAAGAGACGGCACACTTGTGAAGCTGCGAGTCATCCATATGGTGGGAGAACAGAGTCGGAAAGCATTTCAGTGGCAGGGGCAGCAGGGCTCAGGGCACTTGTGGTGCGAGTTAAACCTGCAGAGGTAGACTAAGATCCCTTCCAAAATAATTCTCAGTTTGCATCCCTTATCTTCTCCTCTCCCAAGGGAAGGGTCTTGTTTCATTCAGATTTATATTTCAGTGGCTAGTGCAATACAGATTTATGGACAAAACATTTATCGAAAGAGTGAATGAATGAATGAATGAATGCACAGGAGGATGAGCTATATGGGGCCGAGATCACAACGCAGCTGTGAACAGTCTTCATGGAAGAAATACAGATTTTCACAGAACATCTGGTTGACTTTGAGAAAAGATGTTGATTTCATTTCTTTTTCTTTTCTTTTTTTTTTTTTTAACTCCCATATCATCCATTTTTATTACCATATATTTCCTAAAGAGAAGGTCTGGCCAGTATCAAAACAAAGCATGCCACTGTGTTTTTAATTACCCTTTTCAAGGTTGCACTGGCAAGGCCGATGCTGCCTCGTCTAACTTGAGCAGCAAACAGAAACATTTAGTCTGCTTTCCTTGAAAGCGCTGAATGGAGCGCATAAAGCTTAAATTGATAAGGGTTGAATTTTAGGCTTTATCTTTTAATAGGGGTGATAAGATTCTAATGCCTCAGCCCTCTATACTATCTGGATGCTGATGGTGGGAACAGTCACCAGAGTGATGTGCTGGGCGGTGGTGGGGGCCCTGGGTTAACCTCAGAGAAACACAAATATGAGTGGGTGGAGGGGCCTCTTTCCATGAGAATCTCTCTCCCTCTCTTTCACAGCCTGGCCCACAGATTGGGCCTTTTGCCAGTAAGCAAAGCAATGGATTATTTTTTCCATTGGTCAGAGGAAGTTTTCTTTCTCTTCTTTTTTTTCTTTTTCTTTTTTTTTCTTCTTCTTTCTTTTTGTGAATGGAGATAAAACCTTTCATTTTAAAAGGGGAACTTCAGGAATTTCATTTTAGCAAAATGAAAGACTGCTCAGATTCCCAGGAAGCATGGAGGGAGGCACAGAGCCTAAGGAAACAAGGGTCCTTGGGATCATACAGATGTGGGTGTAAAGCCGGTTTCCAGACCAGCTGTGCGGCCCTTAAAGTTGCTGTCCCTTCGTGAGCCTCAGTTTTCTTGTCCCTAACATGGGGAAAATTTTAGGTAAATGAAATGAGTGCAAGTAAAATGTTTAGAAGATGCTCAATATTCGTTAGTCTTCTTTTTTGCTTTTGAACGAAGACAAAGGATTACACCCGCTTCCCACAAGTCTTCTGTATATTTGGGAACAAAGTCATGAATACAAATCTAAGAAGCCCCAGGGAAAGCTTTACATACACAACGTCTTATCCCGCCAGCTGATCTCATTCACTTCAACTCACCAAATATTTATTAAGTGTATGCTTGCTTAAAACTGCTTGAGACTGTGGAGTTTACAGTTGGATGACAGATGGTTACTGATGTCTGTCTTCAAGAAGCTCGTCTCTTACTACAGTGACAAAAATGTATAGGTCGGGCAGGTTAATAGTACAAAGCAGTATGTGCGTGCGTGTGTGCGTGCGTGCGTGTATGCACGCATGCGCACACATGCTTGTGTATGGCGTGTTTGTCATCGTGTGCGTAAGTATTTTTAGGAGGTGAGAGATCAGCAAGGGCTAGAGGAATAAAAGGAACTTGTTCATTGTTTTGGCTGGGACGGGAGGGGCTGAGCAAGGAGCAAAACTGTCATTCATATAACCGTTCTTCCTTATGGGCCTTGGTTTGGCCAAAGACAGAAGCCTTTGGATTTCACAGATACCCAGTCAATTTCCCTCTTAATGCTGCTCAATATTTCTTTGAATGCCAAGAATGTTGGGGCTCTGTGCCTCCGGGTTAGCTTTTTCTTCTGGCTGCAATTCGTTTCTCCAACTATAGAAATCTGACTCATTCTCCCAGTCCCGGCTCAAAGCTTCTCTGTGAAGCCTCTCTCCTTTTGTATATCTATTACCTAATGTAGACATGATACATATTTTAGGAGTGAATGAAGTCAGTCTTATAAATTGGTTTTGAAAGTTGATTTCTGCCAAAAATATTCCGCTGGCCCCCAAACTGTCCTGGGACCTTTAATAACTTGCCAACACCCATCGCTCAGTTCTTCCTATCCTCATCTCCGCCCACGTCCCTTCTTACCAAGGTCAGAGAGCCAAAGCTTCTACAGAAGCGTCCAGTCCCCTCTGCTATTAGCTTCCCCCGACTGGCAACCCAACAGTCAGAAGAAAAAGCAGAACAGTAGGCGTTTTGCAATGCACCAACCCCTCTCAACAAATCCATTGATACCAGGCGGAAAAGGAGTACAGATGTGGGACAGACAGAAATTAAGGAAGGGTGTGAAGAACATAAAGTGTTAAAATGCTGGAAATCATACCACTTGTCTGTTTCAAGATGTGACAAGTGAGAATTCACTCAGTTTGTGCCAACATAACGGCAAACCCAAAGACTGAAAACAGAAAAGAAACAATGCAACCGTTCCGCAAGTAATTCATTTTGCCAAATTTCTCTTTTGACATGTATAAATTGATTTAAAGGGTTTTGTATATCTGTAAATACTATGAAATGATCGTACCATGAGGCAAAACTCTATAAATATTCTCTTGCTTTACTCCTTCCTATAATGGGAATGACCTCTAAATTATGAATAATGATCATCTAAACAAAAGTGACTCGTGGCCTGGTAAGGCCCAAAGACCTTGGCAGATGAGTCTTTTAAAATATCCTCCCAAATCAATGAGTTCAACAGGACAAATGAAATTCAGTAGGAGACCATTGGGTCTTCTGGTATTCATAGAGAATGTTTGGGAGGCAAACTTTCTAGGGGAACCCACAGATTACGGTTCAAATTCTTGCTCAGTTTCTGATGGAAATGAGTTCTCTTCATGCCACGCTCACATCCCCCACCCAGCCTGGGCTTCCCTGTTTATCCCCATAGGCTGTGGGTGGGAAGCTGTGCAGTTTGGGCTTGTGGCAGAAGAGAGATGTGGTAGGCAGTCCTCAGCTCAACATTCCCATGCTTGAATTGCTTTCTCTGGTATTCCAGTTCCTATTAAGATTTGTTTTCAGCAATTTGGTCTTCATGCAATTTATTTCTTCCCTTCCCTTCTCTTCTCTTCTCTTCCCTTCTTTTCTTTTCCCTTTCTTTCTTTCTTTCTTTCTTTCTTTCTTTCTTTCTTTCTTTCTTTCTTTCTTTCTTTCTTTCTTTCTTCTTTCTTTCTTCTTTCTCTCTATCCGTGATTTGGAGGCTGTACTAAAGTACTTTTAGGGCATCAGACAGCTGGTTTTTACCACTTTGCTGAGTTCATAGCATTTTCTTTGCCTCTCCCCCTCCCCCCCACCCCCAGAATCAAATGGAAACTCATTGGTAATGATATGAAGCACTTATGTTTTTTCCACCTCTTTTTTATCGAGGAAAAACATTGGAAAAACAGATTGCATGCCCAGGCTGTTGGCTCTTGAAATGCCTTCCCTCTTCAGGCCTATTATCTCAGTAAGAGAACAGTTTAGATAACATAAATCTAACTACTGTTCACTTTAATTTGCTCCCGGGATAGTGGGCTGGGCTCTCCCTCTTCTTTGGGAACAAGAATTAGGCTTTTGCAGGAATTCAACTCCTTCAGAAATGGAGGAGGAATTTGAGCCATACTTCGTCATTTCCAAGTGAAGTGGACTTTTTTTTTAGAAACACATTCAAGAGGAGAGAGTCAGAACCACCCCAGTGTGGATGGTAGGGCCTGCTTCAAAGGGCCCCATTCTGGCCCCATACCTGGAGCTCATACCACCCCTTATAGGTCACACTTTGGGTCCTTGTGGCCCTGGAATTCCTTGCTCAACTGGCCTTCAGCCTGCTTCCAGAGTTTTCCTGGACATCTTCCTCAGGGGGTGTTCCCCGAATGGTAGATGGTATGTACATCTTAAGCCTAAATGGTGGCCAAGAAGTGGCTCTTTATGGGGTGCAGATAGACTGAGCTTCCATGCTGGAGGCCAGAGACAGAGGTGGGAAGAAGTGGGGCATGGGCCAATGGCGAATTCATGCTTCCATGTTTTGGTGTAGAAGTCAGTGGAGACTGAGAATACTAAATTTGATCCAGGTCTTTCAGGTTGATAGGAAGGTAAATAGAACAGGAAAGAAGGATAGGCTGCTCAGGTAGCCAGATACCTCATGTTTGAATATTTAGACTCATGGCATGTTGCTCTTCAATTACATTATTGCCCAAGGCCTCCATATGTTAGAGGAGAGCTTGGAGAAAGGTACGGTGTTGTTACTCAGGTTCCTTGATCTGGTGAAGTAAGTCAGGAGGAATGAGTTGGGTATATTTGCTGGGTGGACCTATCTCTCTGCCTTCTTTTTGGGAGTAGGGACAAGTGTTCTATTGTGGAAAGAACCTGAGATTTGGAGCCTGGAAGATCTGGACTCAATAAACATTTATTAGTCCCCTATTATATGTCAAAAACTGAAAGAGAATACTAGGAGAGATGAAACAGCCAAAATTTCCCAATAACTGATAGCTTATGGGGGGTTGTGAAAGAATGTGACAAGGAAATGTGTTAAAAGTCATTGTTAACCAGTATATTTTAAATAAATAAGGGTGAACATCTAAAAGAAGGAACAGGTCTCTGGAGGAGAAGTTGAAGACTTCACAGAAGTGATACTTAGCTCGGGTATTTAATAACCTGGGATTAGGAGATGTTTGCCAGGAGAAAGGAGGGAAGCATGGCTGGAGGGAATGGAATGGGTTGTACAAAACAGAAACACAGAGAAGTTCTAATCTAGATTACAGAATTAACTTTGTCATCTTACTTGTTGGGTGTCTTTGGGTAATAATGTTTCTTAACCCCAGTTTCCTCTTTGGGTTAATGGGGATCATCATAAGGTATCATGACAATTAAATGAAATGGTGAATTTGAAACACAGATTTTAAATTCTAAATAAAGCACCAACCAAATCTTTTTTTTTCTATTAATTTTTTAAAAATTTTATTATGTTATGTTAGTCACCATACAATACATCATTAGTTTTTGATGTGGTGATCCATGA
This sequence comes from Leptonychotes weddellii, assembly GCF_054177405.1. NCBI lineage: Eukaryota > Metazoa > Chordata > Mammalia > Carnivora > Phocidae > Leptonychotes > Leptonychotes weddellii. Next base: position 8,941 of record NW_028046947.1, read on the forward strand.
TCCATTGTTTTCATATAACACCCAGTGCTCCATGCAGTACATGCCCTCTTTAATACCCATCACTGGGCTAACGAATCCCCCCTCCCCCCTCCCCTCTAAAACCCTGTTTGTTTCTCAGAGTCCATAGTCTCTCATGGTTCATCTCTCCCTCCAATTCCACCCTCATTTTCCCCTTCCTTCTCCTAGTGTCCTCCATGCTATTCCTTATGTTCCACAAATAAGTGAAACCATATGATAATTGACTTTCTCTGCTTGACTTATTTCACTTAGCATAATGTCCTCCAGTCCCATCCATGTTGATGTAAAAGTTAGGTATTCATCCTTTCTGATGGC
>NW_028046948.1:0-425 GCF_054177405.1 Leptonychotes weddellii
GTACACACAGAGCTCAAAATAAATATTTTTTTTTTTTTTAAAGATTTTATTTATTTATTTGAGACAGAGAGAATGAGAGACAGAGAGCATGAGAGGGAGGAGGGTCAGAGGGAGAAGCAGACTCCCTGCCGAGCAGGGAGCCCGATGCGGGACTCGATCCCGGGACTCCAGGATCATGACCTGAGCCGAAGGCAGTCGCATAACCAACTGAGCCACCCAGGCGCCCCAAAATAAATATTTTTTTAAATCATTTAAACCAGGCTAATGTGGCAAGATGGCCTTAGAGAATCAATCAAGAAAGAAAATATTAGAAGTTCGTGGGACCCTCAAGGGAAAATAGAAAGTGAGGGGCATAATGACAGATTTTAATACATGATTAAGTTATTGATTTATAAAATTACATTGAACTTCATGTTCTGCCTCTC
>NW_028046949.1:0-425 GCF_054177405.1 Leptonychotes weddellii
GACTGCCTTCGGCTCAGGTCATGATCCTGGAGTCCCGGGATCGAGTCCCGCATCGGGCTCCCTGCTCGGCAGGGAGTCTGCTTCTCCCTCTGACCCTCCCGACCCTCCCCCCTCTCGTGCTCTCTCTCTCTCAGTCTCTCTCTCTCAGATAAATAAATAAAATCTTAAAAAAAAAATAAAATAAAATGATAGGGTACTAATTACAACATAAAAAACATGAAAACAGGGGCGCCTGGGTGGCTCAGTCGTTAAGCGTCTGCCTTCGGCTCAGGTCATGATCCCAGGGTCCTGGGATCGAGTCCCACATCGGGCTCCCTCCTCGGGGGGAAGCCTGCTTCTCCCTCTCCCCTTCCCGCTGCTTGTGTTCCTGCTCTCGCTATCTCTGTCTCTGTCAAATAAATAAATAAAATCTTTAAAAAAAAAAA
>NW_028046950.1:0-425 GCF_054177405.1 Leptonychotes weddellii
GATTCATTCTAAGACACTGACTTGCTCAGAAACAGCTTCAATTAACGCCTTAGTTTGAACAGATTTTATTTCCAGGCAAATTCATGAATGTCATTTGGCTCACATTTGGAGAATTGCCAATTCCAGGGGTGGGGGGTTAGGAAGGTGGGGAGGAGAGTAAAGCAAGTTGCAAGCACACGTTCTAAGTGCCCCCCCTGGTGTCATGGTCCTCACTAAGGCACAGAGCAGTGACGCCCTCACCATCGTCCCATGGTTTGCAACTGTGGAATCCAGTGCTCCTCCCGTGATAGCAGGTGTCAGGGACCCAGCCTGTCCCCTCACATACCCAGGCTGTCTTTTCCATATCAGGAAGCCACAGCCGGCCAGTTGTCCTTAGGGCTTTCAGGATTCAGGGGTTATTTCCCAGCACATGGTCTGGGACAAAA
>NW_028046951.1:0-425 GCF_054177405.1 Leptonychotes weddellii
CAGGGTTTTGTTTTCTTGTGCTTTGTAGATGCCATTAGATTTTTTTACCCCTCCCCCCAAAAAATCATGTTTTCTGTGAATAAAGACAGTTTGGCTTCTTCCATTCCAGTCTCCATGACTCTTATTTCTTTATTATGCCTTATTGAGCTGACGGAAACTTCACTACAATGTTAAATAGTAGAGACGAGAATAAATATGGTATTGCTCCTCATCTTAGCAAAAAAAAATGCAGACTTTCACCACTAAAAAGATGTTAGGTACAAGTTTTTCATAGATGCCTTTTATCACATTGAGGAGTTTCCTTCTATCCCTTATTTGCTGACAGTTTCTAACCATAAATGGGTGTTGGATTTTGTCAAATACTTTTTTTCAGTTAAATGCTATTCGGACAATCATATAGTTTTTCTTCTTTTAGTTTGTTAACA
>NW_028046952.1:0-425 GCF_054177405.1 Leptonychotes weddellii
CCCCAGGACTCCAGCTGTGAGTAGAGCCCCTGCTAGGAGACAGACCCCAGCACCTGGTGCCCAACACCAGCCTTCTTCCAACTGAGAACACAGCTATAGAAGGGAGCCCTCAGAAAGCCCATTCTACAACAAGAAAACTGAGGCCCAGGCAATAAGGCAATTTGCCTAAGATTACATAGCTAGCGAAGGGCAGAGCCAGCTCAAGCCTGGGGAGCTCTGTACCGGACCTACCAAAGGAGGCAAGCAGGAAATCCAGACATGCCTTAAGCATCAACGGACCCGGGTTCACACCTGGGCTCACCACTTACTTGCTGCTGGGCCATGGGCCAGGCAAGCATTTCCCCCCTGGTGGGAAGGGACTCACTGTAAAGTCATTTGGGGCCTAAGTGAAATGAGGTCCATGGAGCACCTGGCCCAGGGCCTGG
>NW_028046953.1:0-425 GCF_054177405.1 Leptonychotes weddellii
TCAACTTGGACAACCCCACATCTCTCCTCCCTTGAATATTTCCCATCTTTAAGCACACATACTTTGGTCTTTGATAAAGTCTTCTTCTGTGGCCATAGTGTGTCTTCACTGCACATAATAATCATCTGAAATTCAACCTTTGGATTAAGAAGTACACTTTAGCTAAAATCCTCATTTACCATGAAAACATCTGTTTTCTTTTCTGTACAGTCACAAGACATAGCAACCTTTATTTTTTACTTTTTTATTTGTTGCAACCTTTAATCTATAGGAGAGTACATTTAAAATTGTCAACTTTTTCCTGCACTTTTATATATGGCAAGACCTTATTCATGACAAAAACGTTATAAATAGATATTGCAGATATTTTAAGACTAGTTCAAACTCTTGTCCATGAGAAAAGCAAAACTGAATACAATGAAAAA
>NW_028046954.1:0-425 GCF_054177405.1 Leptonychotes weddellii
TCAACTTGGACAACCCCACATCTCTCCTCCCTTGAATATTTCCCATCTTTAAGCACACATACTTTGGTCTTTGATAAAGTCTTCTTCTGTGGCCATAGTGTGTCTTCACTGCACATAATAATCATCTGAAATTCAACCTTTGGATTAAGAAGTACACTTTAGCTAAAATCCTCATTTACCATGAAAACATCTGTTTTCTCTTCTGTACAGTCACAAGACATAGCAACCTTTATTTTTTACTTTTTTATTTGTTGCAACCTTTAATCTATAGGAGAATACATTTAAAATTGTCAACTTTTTCCTGCACTTTTATATATGGCAAGACCTTATTCATGACAAAAACGTTATAAATAGATATTGCAGATATTTTAAGACTAGTTCAAACTCTTGTCCATGAGAAAAGCAAAACTGAATACAATGAAAAA
>NW_028046955.1:0-425 GCF_054177405.1 Leptonychotes weddellii
TTCCCTGTCCCAGAGTTAATTAAGGTGTCTGACATGAAAGAAGAGTCTGAGGAGGGTGCCTGGGTGGCTCAGTTGGTTAAGCGACTGCCTTCGGCTCAGGTCATGATCCTGGAGTCCCTGGATCGAGTCCCGCGTCGGGCTCCCTGCTCGGCGGGGAGTCTGCTTCTCCCTCTGACCCTCCCCCCTCTCATGTGCTCTCATTCTCTCTCTCTCAAATAAATAAATAAAATCTTTAAAAAAAAAAACTTAAAAAAAAAAAAAGAGTCTGAGGACACTCTGAGGGAAATGCTGGTATGAGAATTAGCCTAAGTGCAACCATGTGAAACTTATATAAATCTTTCGTTGGTTGGCAGAAATTCAAAGTTGGACATCGCAGTGCATGAGTGAGGCTGAGGAAACCCACTGTCCCATACATTGCTGGTACT
>NW_028046956.1:0-425 GCF_054177405.1 Leptonychotes weddellii
AATAACAACGAAAACCTCAGTAAAACTATACCCATACCATCACTGCTCTGTATTGACGTCTTAATGCATTCATGGTAGGAATGGTGGGATTGTGAATGATTTTTAGTGCTCCCCCCTTTGTGGCCACTGGATATTATAGAAGGTAAGAGTAAAGTAAGAAAAAGTTTCACAAAATGAATGGAGCATGTGCAAAGATTTAGTTGTATACTTAAAAAAAAACTAAACAACAAATTGTTAAAATTATGCAGCACTGACACTAACTCTTAGCATTCGCTTCTCAATTGTTCAAAATATTTCAGAATCATCCAGCTTTACAGAAGGGTGAAATATGCAAGTCACAACACCAAAATCACATAGTTGTTTTAAAGAATAACCTTTGTATCTTTAAAAATATTTGAATGTGTTGGGGAAACTAGGAGTATGGT
>NW_028046957.1:0-425 GCF_054177405.1 Leptonychotes weddellii
ATTTGTGGCCTACTTCTCATTAATATCAGGACACAATGACTTAACTAAATGAACTCTTAATAATTGTTGAGCAAGAGGCCCTTCATTTACGTTTCTCACTGGGTCACACAAATTACGGAGTTTGTCCTGCCCGTTGACATTGGCTGCTTCATCCTGTGCATTGACATGTGTCTTTCAAATGGATCATAATAAACAGGTACCAGAGGCAAATTCTGAGCCAAAATTTTGAGGATTTTGACCTAGTGGCCCTGCTTAATTTTTCCAAAAAGGCTCTAGTTGGAGTATTTTCTAATATCTGATCGATTGCCTTGGATCATAAGGACCTAATGTTATTGTCTGTGCTATCACCTACTCTAATACTTCTAATGCTTGTTTCTGCTCAGTGCCTGCAGTGGGTTACATAGTGTTCCACTCAAATTTATGCC
>NW_028046958.1:0-14919 GCF_054177405.1 Leptonychotes weddellii
TTTTTTTTTTTAAAGATTTTATTTATTTATTTGACAGAGAGAGACACAGCGAGAGAGGGAACATAAGCAGGGGGAGTGGGGGAGGGAGAAGCAGGCTTCCCGCCGAGCAGGGAGCCCGATGTGGGACTCGATCCCAGGACCCTGGGATCATGACCTGAGCCGAAGGCAGACGCTTAACGACTGAGCCACCCAGGCGCCCTCATTTCATAATTATAAAGGGGTCAAGAAGACATACTCCTAGGCATTTTTTTTTGTACATAGTAACAGAGCATTAGAATAGAATAGAATAGAATAGAATAGAATAGAATAGAATAGAATAGAATAGAATAGAATAGAGGAACTAAGAACTGATAGAATTGCAAGGAGATAGAGGCAAGTGGCAATTATTGTCAGAAATTTCAACACAGCTCTCTCAAGAATTGATAGAGAAAGTAGACAGAAAATCAGTAAAGATGTAGATCACTTGAACAACCTTAACAACATGAAACAGAAATGAGTTAGGTCACACAAAGGATGTTGTCTCATCATAATGGAATTAAATCAGAAATCAATAATAGAAAGATCTCTAGAAAATCCCCAAATTTTTGAAAACTAAACATACATATCTAAATAACACAAGAACCTAAGAAGAAATCAAAAGGGCAATTAGAAAGTATTTTGAACTGAATTAATATGAAAATACAACATATCAAAATGTGTGGGATTCTGCTAAAACTCGGGGGGTAATCATAACACTAACCATCCACATGAGAAAAGAAGGAAGGCTTCCAATTAATTACCCCAACTTCCACCTTAAGAAACTAGAAAAAAGAAGAGCAAATGAAATCCAAAGGAAGCAGCAAAACAAAAATAATAAAGATCAGGATGGAAATCAATAAAACAGAAACAGGAAACACAATAGAGAAAAACAAATCAAAACTGGTTCTTTGAGACAATAACACTGATGAAGCTAGCCAGACTGATCAGGGGAAAAAAGCAAGAAAACAAATAGTTAATATTAGGGATGAGCCAAAGAGTAAATCAATGAAGGAGCCCAGATTCTAAGATCTGGTCAACTATTGCGCCCATGCCCCATGGACTCCTTGGGGTTCCAGGAGGCACACCAGATTGACAAACAGGTTGGGCCTGCCTTGTGTAAAATTTTCCTGGGTCCATAAAAGCGTCTCTAACAAGTTTAATAAATTTCCAAATGACACATTTACAACCCAAACACTTCCCAGCAACACTTTTATGTAAAAAATATATTTTGTTAACTGCCTAGATGAATTTGTAATGAATTATTTGTAACATCACTTCTTTTCTTTGGCAAATTATCTGATTTTCAATGTTTAATTAATTTTAAAAATAGATTCTTAAATCCTGCACTTCCTTCAAACTACGCGTATCTGCCAGAAAAGCAAAAGTAATTATGACTTATATGTCAGAGATGCTTTATGCGTGGCAACGTGCTAGGATCCTAGCCATATTTGAGTTTTAGGTGGGGCTGCCCCCCTTCTTATAAACATCAGGAAGTAACTATAGGGTTAACCGGAGCCATGGAACAGGGGTGGAGAAAAGAAACTTAAACAGCCAGATCTTTCCCTCTGCCTCTCCAGCCTGAATGTGGCTGATAAATGAGTTCATCTACCACACAAAACAGCCTTTGTTTTATTCTGTAGCTTACTGGCTTTACACTGCTAAGAAAAGACAAGAGGTAACGTGGTTTGCCTCAACTTGCCTACTTTACCACCCACTGGAACTTTTCATTTTTAGGCTCACAGGACAGTAGAAACATTCCTTGAAATTTGCCTTTATTTCAGGCAAATTCAGACTTTTGCCCCAAATTTCATTTGAAAATATTCAAACCTTCGGAAAAGTTGCAACAATAGTATGAATACCACCAGAGGCCCTTCATGGAGATTCATCAGGTGTTAATATTTTTGCCACATTTGCTCTCCCACTTCTCTCTGTGTTGTTTTTGCTGAGGCATCTGAAAGTAAAGTTTGACTGTCAGGACAGTTCACCCCTAAGTACTTCAGCATGAAATCTCCTAAGAAAAAGAACGCACTCCTACACGACTCAAGAAATTTAACACTGATTCAATAATCTCCCTCCTTCTCCCTCCCTCTCCCTCCCTTTGCCTCTCTCTCTCTCTTTCTCTCTCTCTCTCACACACACACACAGTCAATATTCAAATTTGCCCAACTGTCCCAATAACTTTTTTAGAACTGTTTTGTTTTGTTGGCTGATTCTGGTATGAGTCAAGAATCATACGTTGCGTTTAGTTGTCATATTGCCCAGTGCTTTTTAACCCACACTAAATGTGTCTGTCTGATTGCCACTCCCACCAACTAGTCAGTCTCAGATAAATAAAAAGCTTGATTTTTTGCAATTAATTCAGAAGCCTTAACATTTGAAGTAAAGCCTTGAGTACTAGACACCTGGTTCCAAAAGGCAGAAGCAGCTATTTCCTTAAATCACCCTTTTGAATAGATGACATCACTCATTTTAAAATGGTGGAGGGCACACAAGTCAGGCAAAGCACTGTCGTGGCCCTCACGCTGAACACTCCCCTCACAAGCCATGCTGGTGTTTGCCAGGCGGCTGACGGGGGGACGTAAGAATGTTGATCACTTGCAACCTCTCGTCTGCACAGTGACAAACGTAGTCAGTGTGCAGCAGAGTCCGATCCTTCGCGGGGCATCGTCACCATCACACTCAGAGCTGGGGGTCTTAAATTCAGCCCTTCTCCCTCCTGTGGAAGAGCCCACCTCCACAGCATCCCTGCCATGGTCTTCTGGCTTCTCTTTCAACACCTTGACCACGGGAAGCTTGAAGAGTCCATCACACTGAAAGCCAGAACATCAGGGGTCCAGCCTTAGCTTTGGCACTTGGGAACCTTGGGCAGGTCACTTAAACATTCTTTCTGTAGCCATACAGTTTCTCTAGCTATAATGAGAACATGTCATCACCTGCCTGAAGGCTGTGTGGGGAATAAGAAAGAGAATGGGGAATGGCAAAGCCGTGCACAAATGTAGACCATTACTACCATTATGGGGAGCTCACTGCCTTCAGAGGCGATAGGCCTTTGTTACCCTTTGTCTTCCCCTCGGTCCACTGGCCTCCACTGTTGGAAGAAAGACATTGTATCAGCCCTTAAAACTTTCCTCACCAGATTAAGCAGCCCCATTTTCTTCAACCAAAATGCCCTTGATCTTGGTATTATACCTATAGTGCAGCCCAAGAAGCAGACACCACCCTGAGTTTGACCTTGATCAAAGCCAGGTATCCCGTATCCCTTGAGTAACTGATCATTTTTAAAAACATGAAGAACTTGCGGGCGCCTGGGTGGCTCAGTTGGTTAAGCGACTGCCTTCGGCTCAGGTCATGATCCTGGAGTCCCTGGATTGAGTCCCGCATCGGGCTTCCTGCTCGGCAGGGAGTCTGCTTCTCCCTCTGACCCTCCCCCCTCTCACGTGCTCTCTCTCTCTCTCATTCTGTCTCAAATAAATAAATAAAATCTTTAAAAAAAAACAAACCATGAAGAACTTGCTATTAGTCCTGGTGAAATTCCAGAGAATTGGTTTTTCCTTCATTCCTGGATCTTGGGTGCTTTGGGACTCTTGCATCTGCCCTCAGGCGACTATTTCACTCTCCTAGCTTCAAGTCATCTGAGAGTTCTGTGAGCATGGCCTGTCCGTCTTCCCCCAAATCACTGATGTAATTGTCCCACCGAAGCTCAACTTCAAAGTTCCCTCTCTCCGGGATGACCCTGGTCCATTGATCAGTGTTCTGTGGCTACAGGTGTTCTCAACAGCCATGACCTCATAGGACTGTGCTGTCATGCAACAGCATTCATTCACTTATTCATTCATTTTTCCGTTATTGGGCACCTACTGTTTACCAGCACTGCTCTAGGCACCAGACACTCAAAGCCGAAGAAGATGAAGGTGGTGCCCTTACAGATTTTCACAAGATCATTGTGATTATGTCTATGCCATTCTCTGTATCTACCCATTCGGTAAGTCTGTCAAAAGGAAAATGAAGTCTTTTAAGGGGTTCAGAGGAGTCTGCTTCCTTGGAAAACTATTTGGGTTATCAGCTTAGACACCCACCATCTAAATACAGTTCCCTGCCCCCCTTGCCCAATTCCCTGTGAACTGGCCACTATATACAACCCCTCCCCGGCCACTGCAGCTAAAGCAGCTCTATTTACCCAGGCCCCTCCCCACCACTGATCAGTCCAGAATCCTTACCTGGGAATATATCACTGGGTCCCAGAGACTCTGGTCTCAGGCTCCTGGCTCTTCAAAAGAGGAACCATCCACCTGGACTCCGTGAACCACTAAGTTCACAGCCACGAGAAAATTCAGAGGCAAATGTACAGTGGACGCATCTGATTCTATTCTGGTTCACCTGAGGCCTGGCAGATCCCTGTCCTGGCTTCGGTAACACAGCTCTGTGTCCTTACGATACGCTCTACTTTATTTAAGCTGTTTACATTGGCTTATGTTATTTGCAATTTTATCTTCTTTTTAATTTTTTAAAAATTTTATTTTTAAGTAATCTGTACACCCAATGCGGAGCTCGAACTCACAACCCCAAGATCAAGAGTTGCATGCTCTACCTACTGAGCCAGCCAGGCGCCCTGTTTGCAATTTTAAAATCACAATACAGAATACAGAAAAGATGCCGTTAATAGTCCGGGTTTGGATCCTTTTTGGTAAGTGGGAACATGTACTGACTTTCAGTTTTTACCGGCTCCGCACTCTCTATAGGAAATCTCCAAGTCCTTTCCTTATCTGGGATTGCAGTTCATCAAGGGGCTTCAGTTCCTGTCAGCCCACACTCTGCACCCATCTTGAAGTCTAGTCCCTTCCTTATTGGGTTTGTTTTCCTCCTTACAATTTAAAGTCCATTCTCGGACATCAGAAAGGCAGTAGATCTGCCTTCTCCTGGCCACAGTCAGCACCAGCGTCTCTCTCCTTTCTGCCTTGAGCAGCGCTGGGGCACGATGGGTATGTGTGGCTTCAGATCCTGCTCACGGGGTGTGTGACCTTGGAAAAATTAGGCAACCTCTCTGTCTCAGAGTCCTCATCTACGAACTAGGGGTAATGGCAGTGGTTTATGTATAGGACTTTTGTGAGAATGTGAAAAAATTAATTAACAGAAGACAGTAACAGGGCTCAGTACATGTTCACTATTCTTTTTTCTCTTCTTATTGGGACTAAAGTTAAAAAAGCCTTCTTCTGTGTGTACAAAGTCCCTATATATAAGCTACACTTTCACTCCTGCCATTTTTCATGTATCTTATTTTTCCTTAGGATTTTGTTTTCTTGTGAACGAGAAAATAAAACCAAGGCTGACTACTAACTGAAGGGGCCTAGCCTACCAATAGGAAAAATTCACTCCTGGAACATCCCAGTGCACCCTCCAAAGGAGTGCTCGGCCCTACATTTGTCTCCGCAGGGGGCTCTTCTTTGCCAGATGTCACCTTCGCAGGCCTCAGACCCAGCCACTGCCCCTTCCCTGATCTGCGAGGCTTCCCCGTGCTGCAAAAATCAGGCAAGAAGGCAGTGCCCCAGGGGCGCCTGGGGGGGCTCAGTCGGTTAAGCATCTGCCTTCCGCTCAGGTCATGATCTCAGGGTCCTGGGATGGAGCCCACGTCGTCGTTGGGCTCTCTGCTCGGCAGGGAGTCGGCTTCTCCCTCTGCCTCTGCCCCTCCCCCCCTGCTTGTGTTCTCTCTCTCTCAAATAAATAAATAAAATCTTAAAAAAAAAAAAAAGTAACAGAAGGCAGTACCCTGCTGCTTGAAGAAATGCGTGTTACCTCCCAGGAAGCAGGAAACCCACCCCAGTGGGGCTCTACAGCTTGGAAGTTCTTTACAATGAAATAGGGGAGCCCCTCATTATACCCAAATCAATCAGACATCAGAGTTGAGAAGGCTCAGGTGGGAGGCTCGGAGTTCTCTTCCTGTCTCTGTAATTCTCCTCTTCTGATATAAAAGGAATCAGTGAAATAAAATGTATCCAGACTGACTCGGAGTCCTAACTGAGGCAACATCTACAAAACCACACTCAATTTTTGTCAGTGATTAGCTCTGCCAATGGCACCATCTGACCAGCAGCACTTGAATTAAGAAAAGGAAGGAAGAAGGGAGGCCCAAGCATTTACTCGTGGGCCAAGCACTGGGCAGGCTGGCGTGCCAGGCAGGGGCTAGCCACCCAGGATGCGGGCAGGAGGAGCTGGTGTCTTGCCTTTGAGGGAGCTCCCAGCAAGGGAAGGCAGGTCCCCTTGTAATAGGGGAGCAGAGTCAAGCTATGCCCTGATGGGTCTGTGCAGACAGCCCTGGGAACATGGAGGAAGAAACAAGCAATTCATCTCATCCTAGGGAAGCCAGAGAAGGCCTCACAGGGCTGGGGGCAGGAGGAGAGTCTGGGAGGATGGCTCCACCAGGAAGACAAAGGAAGGGAATGAGAAGCAGCGAGTGTTCCATGTAGAGACAACAGTCCAGGCAAAGCCGGATGCTGCAAAGCACAGAGGCTCCAGCGAGCATGATGCCAGGATGCTGAGAATAGCGAGTTCCGTGGGGAGCAGGAAGAGGGGCAGCGAAGGGAACTCTTTTATTGCAGAAATCTAGGTCCCCAAACTCATTCAGAAGCCCTAAGGTGGGACCCCAGGAATCTACCTCCGAGTTGAGCCCGAGGCGAGGTAGGCCCAGTGTGGGAACCAGCCACAGCCAACAAGGCATCGTTATATTTTTAAGCAGAAGGGTGATCTAACTAGATTTGTTTTTATGAATTTTTGTGGCAGGATGGAGAAGGAAGCAGAGCAGACAGAGACTGAAGCGATAAATCAGGAGATTTTTCCAGCTGTCTCAGAGAGCTATTATGATAAATGAAAGCAACTGGGAGGTAGAAGAAGGGGTGAATTCATGAGATATTTCCAAGGTAGAAACATCAGAACTTGACGAGCCGTTGGATGTGGGTGGCGAAGGAGAGAAAAGAATCAAGAATGATTCTAAACTTTCTACCTCAAGCTTCCAGATGGTTGGGGAGCCCTTAAGAGAAAGAGGGAATGGAGGCCAGGAAGGAGCTTGCATCCGCAGGGCACGAAAAGAGGACTCTCACCAGAGTTTGGTTTTGAGCGGGTGGTAGGGGAGGCAGCTGTAGGCAATCAGATGTCCAGAGACAGGGTGGGGAGGGGGAGGCAGGCAGAGCGGACAGTGGCAGGGGGGCTGAGCTTATACATGTGGCTTTGGAGTGATGACTGACAAGAAACTGCCCTGAAGCCCAGGGAGTGTATGGGGGTGGGCGCTGTGCACCTGGAAAGGCCACCAACTCTCAGGTGTTGAACAGCCCAGGGGGCAAAGTAAAATGGGTTGGGAAACTGGGGTGGAGGGAGTGTTTCAAAGAGAGAATGAAAGTGTCCAATACCTGAGTGAGAGAGGTCAAACAGGGACAGGACCGAAACCCGTTTATCAGGTATGGCAATTACAAGGCCATCACTGACCGAGAGGAAGCCACTGTGAAGAGCTCGGATCCAGAGCCAGGCCACAGCCGACTGAGAAGGGGATCAGAGACGAGGAAGGAAAGACAGTGATTGTAGACGGTCCTTTTAAATACTTGTTTACCCAAATCGGTAAAGAGAGCCAGCCAGTAGCTAGAAAGAAATGGCAGAGGGAAATACATAATTCCTTTTCAAAAAAACTTTTTACTTTATCAAAATGTCATGCCTTAACGTGAATTATTAGATAGAGTTATTGTTTTCTATATCCTATCAACCAAGAATTATGTGAAATATTTTCTCCTCCAGCAATTCCTAATGATGTATTTGTCAGGGGTACAGGCTCAGCAAGTTAGGGTGATAGTATTTTTTCAGTTTGAATATTTGAGAACCATATCTATGTCATGTCATCTAATATTCTTGCAGTAAAAAAAAAAAAAAAATTTATACCAGGGTTACAAGTGAGCTTACACGATGTTTGTAAGAATGGATGTAAGTGACAAAAATGGGGTTCAAAATCCATACTCCTCACATAATGCTTGCATCACAGATGTGTTGCCAAGAGTGGGGGGGACCTATTTATCCTCACAACAGCTCAATAATAATACAAATAATAGTGAACATTTATATAGTGTTTACCATATTCCAGACGATATCCAAAGAACCTAACCGTTATAATTTGGCTATTTATATGAATATATAAAATATATTTTTATCTGGTTTTTTACTATTTTGGTAATAGAAATTGAAAGAAGAAATATTAATACCACATGCAGAGAACCCCAACCAGAGAAATCTGAAATATGTACTAAATGCTTTTTTTCTTCCCTTTTTGTTCATTTTGGATGCTAGTGCTAAACTTCCAAGTACTGTGATTAAAAAAAAAAAAATTGTTATGCTCTTCTTTATTTCTAGGACAAGGGAAGGATACATTTTTGCTTTCTTACATGACTGTCTTTGAAAATGTGCAGTATGAAGTTCAAATATAAAATTTTTACCCTTGAAAGGAAAAAAAACACCCAAAATAATTTTATGAGAAAGATGCTGTTATTATCCCATTTTACAGATAAGGGAACTAGCACAGAGCAGCTAAGTAACCCATTCCAGGTCACATAGCTAGTAAGCGGGGAGGTGAATTTTTTTTAATGATTTTATCATATCTAGAAATTAAAGGGAAATGGTCAAATATAAAAGAAGTTAAAAACACAAAAAGACCAAAACCAGAAATGATCCAAATATCCTCCAACAAGAGAGAATCGGTAAACAAACTGTGGTTTATTCAAACAACAAAATACCACTCAGTGATTAAAAAGAAAGAATACCGGGTGCCTGGGTGGCTCAGTCGTTGAGCGTCTGCCTTCGGCTCAGGTCGTGATCCCAGGGTCCTGGGATCGAGCCCCGCATCGGGCTCCCTGCTCCGCGGGAAGCCTGCTTCTCCCTCTCCCCCTCCCCCTGCTTGTGTTCCTGCTCTCTCTCTCTCTCTGTCTAATAAATAAATAACATCTTTAAAAGATAAAAAGAATGAACTGCGGACACCTGCAAGAACACGAATGAAGCTCAAGAAAGTTACGTGGAATGAAGTATCAAGCCACCAAAGGAATACTTACTATATAGTTCCGTTTATACGATATTCCAGAGCTAGCGGGATTAGAGCAGTGGCAGTCTTTAGGGTAGAGGTGAGGGAGTGGGGGCCAGTGGCCGGAAAGGGGCTCAAGGGAATTTGGGGGGGGGTATGACAATGTTTTCTATGAGGTATGATTGTCCCAAGTGTAGTCATATCTAAATACATTTTAGAAAACAGTAAAGGGTCCAGAGATAATTGATGCAGCGAGGCTGAGGAGCAGGCTGAGCTCCAGACAAGCCTCTGAGGTGTGAGAAGGAGGGCGAGTCAGCCTGGTGGCCTGGATTGGGGTAGGGGGTGGGGGGGGAGGGCGCCGAGGGAGTTAGCACCAGAAAGCTCGTGTGTCATTCAGACGAGAGAGCGCAGGGGAGGATTCTCTTCCAAGGGCGGAGGTTCTTGGGGTTGAGGACAGGAGGGCTGGAAGAGAAGCCCCCATAGATGAGGACTCTGTGTTGGTGACTTATCTGTGGTGACACAGCTGATCAGCCGCAGGGCTGGGCTGAGCTCTTAGTGCTTTGACATCAATAGGGTAAGTCAATGGGGGTTTGTCAGGCCTGCTTCACCTCCCAGGGCTAATGAGGGCTCTTGCCCTTGCTTACACACAGTGAGGAACGACTTCCAGCCGGCTTTTGGGTTTTGTTTTGTTTTTGTTTTTTAATGACCTTCATTAATCACCTACCATTGGCCAGGTGCTGTTAGGTGCTGAACATTCAAAAGTAAAAAGCCACTGCCCCTGTTCTCAGACAACTAAAGGTGGGTGAGGAGAGACTCACGTGAATAGACAACACACGTGTGTGAAGAGCATCGCAGGACGGGGGAGATAAGGTTTATGAGGCAAGCAATTCTGCTCTGATGGGGAGTTGAGAAGGCTTCCTAGAGAGGCCGGGTTAAAGTTAGGGACCTGAAGTTAGGGAACTGAGGAACCGAGTGTGAGGCTAAAATAACTGCTTTACAAGCACAGAGATGCACATGACAAGACACAAGAAGCCGCCGTCCCTCAGGCAGAGACCCGAGGTCCTCGAGGCAGAAAGCCGGCCCCCTCAGGCCAAGTGCACCAGCCAGATGGATCCATCCTATCAATCAACACCAGGTATCCGTGAGGAGATGACTCATATACAGTCCTGAAAAGAAATGCAACGAAGCTCAACATGTGCTCATGCTACACATGGAATTTCCACAATAGAGTTAGGACTGAGTTTCGGCGAGAGGAAGCAGGATGGTTTTAAGCACATTTTAAGCAACAGGATGGTCAAAAAAACAGTGCCCTAAACTGGTTGCACAGGCAGGAGTCCTGGGTAGCTCCTGAATCCAAGCCCCTGAATCCACGAACCGTGCACATCGCTGATGCAGGCTACAGCCCCGCCAGTGATGAATAGCAGAACGAAGGCAGCACTAATGAAAATTTAATGGCAATGGTTACTTCCGTAAGAAAAATGATCTGTTCTCTCCCACCTTTGTATTGATTTTTGACCAGCCCTGTAATTGGAAATGTATAATTTTATCCGAAGGCAAAGACAGGCAGAGGGGCAGAGCGTGGCACCCAGTCGGATGTGGGCAGCTTTACCCTGGGAGCTGGAGCCCCTACCCTGCTCACTTCTCTCCACACCCGAAACCTGTTCCTCCCGAGCTCCGAAGCCTGGGTCACATGCGGCTTACTGCTATTTCCTGTCCACCAGGCTTTTGGGGTGACTCTTCCTTAGAGCATTCAGTTAAAATAAATACAGCTTCAACCTACATGATGCAGGAAGTCTCACCTCTCGTCCAGTTCTTTAGGAATTCCGAGGGAAGGCATTTTCTCTTTTATCCAGTAGCAGTCATCTGTCATCACACGTCACTCAACTCCAGCCTCACCTCCCCGATCCCCCTGCTCATCTCACCTACCCGGTTTCCCACACCTGGCCACCGGCTTGGACATAGCCCACCTCCTGGGCTCTCCAAAGACGCTAACCTAAAGTGGGGCTAGGTTAGATTAGTTGAGTTAATGAAAGCAGACTTTCCTGGAGGTTGGAGGGTGGGAACTTCATTTGCCTTGCTCACCACTGAACCCCACGTGCCAAACCACCACCTGAGTCAGCATAGGAGCTTAAAAATAATTACTGACTTGGAGTAGTCAAATTCATAAAGGCAGAACGGAGAATGGCGATTCCCAGGGCCTGGGGAATGGGAGTTATTGTTTAATGGGGACAGAGTTTCAGTGCGGGGAGACAGAAAAGTTCTAGAGATGAATGCTGGTAATGATCGTACAAGGTGAGTGTTCTTAATACCACCGAACTGTGCACTTCACGACGGTTAAGATGGTAAGTTTTGTGTTAGATATATTTTACCACAATTAAAAAAAATTGAATGAAGTATTGGTATTATAAGGGGGGTGCTGCAGTTTAGAATTAAAAATCACTTAAAACTGAACATCTGACCTCGGGGTTCCTAAATTTTCCAGCTCGTAGGCTGGCTGGTCCAGAGTTCTCCAAAGTGAGTGCTCTAAATCTATTCCTAACACAAACCAGTTGGGGAGGGGAAAAATATTAGAATTTCTCTGTATATATTTTATTTCATTCTTCAGTTTTTTTAAAAATTTGGGGATAGATTTAAATATACATAATATAGAATAGTACTGACAGGTTTCCCTTCATGTCTCACTGACCCAGATTGGGTGATATGCTCATTCCTTTTTTTTTTTTTTTTTTAAGATTTTATTTATTTGAGAGAGAGAAAGTGAGTGAGAGAGAGCATGAGCAGGGAGAGGGGCAGAGGGAGAAGCAGACTCCCTATTGAGCAGGGAGCCCGTCGTGGAGCTCAGTGCTGGGACTCCAGGATCCTGACCTGAGCTGAAGGCAGACGCTTAACCAACTGAGCCACCCAGGCCACCCCTGGACTGTTCATTTCGTAACTTCTGACATTCAAGGAAAGGAGGAGGGGAGAGAGAGTTAGTTATTAGGAAATACTTCTGATGGGGCGCCTGGGTAGCTCAGTCAGTTAAGCGTCTGCCTTCGGCTCCGGTCATGATCTTGGGGTCCTGGGATCGAGCCCCGCATCAGGCTCCCTGCTCAGCAGAGAGCCTGCTTCTCCCTCTCCCTCTGTCCTTCCCTGCCCTCTGCTCATGCTCCCTCTCTGTCTCTCAAATAAATAAATAAAACCTTTTTTTTTTTTTTAAAGGAAATACTTCTGAGTACACATAGACTGCTGTCTCTCACAGCTTTTCGATCCCATTTCAGCTGTGGGCATGGATTTAAAACACAGCTATCCTGGAGGTGGTCTTCAAGTGCAACAGATGACGATGGGTGCTCACACTGTCCTTGGAGACCATGGGCAACCTTTGCACTGTCCTCCATGACTGCTGCTAATCTGAGCTCGGAACCTGGTGGAAATAGTCCTGGTCTGGAATTGTAGAGCAGACCCCCAACTCCTTTATTTGTTGGCTTAAAAACCTTGGGCGAGAAACTTGCATTCTCAAGCCTTGATTTCCACATCTGCAGAATGAAGGTAACTAATGTTCTTCTTGCCCACCTCACAGGACTTTGTCAAAATCTCAGGAAAGAATGGAGGCAAGAACCATATAGAACCAGACAGAAGGGAGGGCCCGAGGTTACCAGAGATCATCTAAGCCTGCCCCTGGCTGCAAAGGTCCAGCTTGGCAGGGAGGGGCCTTGTTCGCTCAAGGATTTCCCGGGCATGAGGTCATCTGGAGAAAGCGAGGCCGCGGGGTCTGCAGGTTACTACATGATCTGTCCTCACATCTGAGCCCAGCAGTTCACTTTCACGGCTTGCCCAATGCCGGGCAGGGTAGGATGAAAGTGTCCTGGCTGAGATTCCATCCAGATACCCCGGTTCTTCCCTGATTAAACAGATAGTGGCTCTTATTCCCACAGCCTCTTGAAGGCAGAGCTGGCCTTTAGCTCAGTGGGGCTCAAGGCAAGAATGGGTGGAGCCCCTCCTCCTACTGCCACTCCCACCCCGCCCCTGCGGAAAGTGGGGATGAGGTGTCCGCGGACTTAGCCCCCTTGTTTTGGAGACATCTAGGGTGGGGAAAACCAGAGAGAGCCAAGAGAAGAGGGACAATGATGCGGACCAGGGAACATGTGTGGCTAAGCCAACATGATAAGTAATGATTTAGGACAAGGCAAATGCAAGTTCAGTGCAAAGCACATTTGGAGGCTGACCCTGTTGTCCTGAACTGGGCCACAGAAAATCTGGCTCTGCTGCTGACTCCGGGTGGCCTTGGGCAGATCACATCTTATCTCAGGTTTCTATATGCCTGATCTATGAATGGGGTTGGAATAGAGTCTCCCTTCTCAGATGGGTGCACCCCCGTTTACTCAAGGGTGAAAAGCTACACGTCTCTCATCTTCCCAGGATACCAGTTTTACTTGAAGACTGGGAGGGACAATTTTTTTTCTTTTTAACAGCTTCATAAGATAAAAGTCACATTCCATACAATCCACCCATTGAAAGCATACAATTCAATGGTTTTTAGCATATTTACAGGTTGTACAACAGTCGCACAAGCAATTTTAGATCTTCCCATCACCCCCAAAACAAGCCCTGTATACTGGAACCATCAGTCTCCCGGCCCCCAGCCCTCCCAGCCCTGGGGAACTGCTAATCCACTGTCTGTCTCTATGGATTTGCCTATTCTGGGCATTTCATATAAATGGGATCATACAGTGTGTGGTCTTAGGAGGATAATTTTTATATTAAAACAAACAGCGGGACGCCTGGGTGGCTCAGTCGGTTAAGCGTCTGCCTTAGGCTCAGGTCATGATCCCAGGGTCCTGGGATCGAGCCCCGCATCGGGCTCCCTGCTCCGCGGGAGGCCTGCTTCTCCTCTGCCTCTGTCTCTCTCTCTCTCTGTCTCTCATGAATAAATAAATAAAATCTTAAAACAAAACAAAACAAAACAAAAAAAACAAACAGCTATGTTATGAAAAGCATGCAAGAAATACATTAATTTTTAAATCACAAAAGATATTTCAAAGAAATATCCCATGTGTCTGGTGGCTCCACGCTAAGTCCAAGTCTCTTTCAGGGACAGTATTCATGCTGCTCTGCCCGTACGGCCACTTGGTGACAATTCTGGGGGGCCCTGCACCCCCCATTGCAGCTCCAACCTTTAGAAGATGCCAAGGCTCAACGTGATAAACCTACAGAGAGACTTTCCGGGAGGAACTGTCAGTGACCTTCTGTGACCATTTTTTCCTTCATCTCCACCACAGGTTTACATTTAGAATAACTGAAAAAAATCACAAGATTACACCAATATTTCAGCTTCCTCTTTTTTTAAAAAAAAGATTTATTTATTTATTTGAGAAAGAGAGAGAGAGAGAGAGTGTGTGTGTGTGTGTGTGTGCGCGCTCCTGTGCATGCACACAGGGGCGAGGAGCAGAGGGAGAGGGAGAGAGAAATCTTAAGCAGACTCCATGCTGAGCGTGGAGCCCACGCAGGGCTTCATCTCACAACCCTGAGATTCTGACCTGAGCCGAAATCAAGAATCGGACGCTTAATCAACTGTGCCACCCAGGTGCCCTAGTATTTCAGTTTTCTCTATAAAAGAATAATAGGTTGGGAGGTTCACCCTACCCATTCAGACCATTCCCCTAGCTTTTGGGAGGAGCTTCTTTTTTTTTTTTTTTTTAAAGATTTTATTTATTTATTTGACAGAGAGAGACAGCGAGAGAGGGAACACAAGCAGGGGGAGTGGAGGAGGGAGAAGCAGGCTTCCCGCGGAGCAGGGAGCCCGATGCGGGTCTCGATCCCAGGACCCCAGGATCATGACCTGAGCCGAAGGCAGACGCTTAACGACTGAGCCACCCAGGCAC
>NW_028046959.1:0-9271 GCF_054177405.1 Leptonychotes weddellii
TTACTAAGAGAACAGGTATGGAGAGAAAGATATATTTAAATGTTAAAACCACTTGGTGCTTGGTTAGTCATGATCATTCGAATTAAAAAAGACATTTGTAAGGCCCCAAGTAGAGAGAGAAAAAAGAAATTCTTCTTTCAAGTAACATGTGACCCAGAAAAGGAGAAAATATAAGTGTGTCAATAATGATAGCACATTATACATTCCATACTAAAGTAAATAATAACAAGCTTCACAAGAGGTGTGACCACATTTGATCAGCCAATAGAAACTATATTGGAAAGAGTTTTTAAGCTGTGTTTGAATCTCATCTCTGTCACTATCTGCCTAGATTGATGTCGTGGGTTCCTAATGAATATGTTGGTTAGCAAAGGATAAGTGATAACTTTGGATCAATTAATTTTTCTGATCTTTGTTTCTTTTCTGTAAAACTTATCACAATACCTAGTAGATAGGGTGAGCAACTCTCCAAGTTTGCTAGGGACTGAGGGATCTCCTGAGATGCTGTTGGTCACCCTCTCACAAAATGTGTCCTGGAAATGTCATTTAGTCTCTCCCAAACCGATCAGAAAACTCTATGTCCCTAGAGTTAGTGAGATTATACCCCCTACTTATTTGTGAAGTCCATATGGAACTCCAGAGATACCTGTGTTCATCAAAATCCAGAGACATGCTGAGAAGGCATATGAGGCTCCAGGCTAAGGGTGGGTGGCAGTTGAGGTGGGGTGGGTATATAGAGACGTGGTGAGTGAAATGTGAGTATGCACTGCAGGGGAAGGAGGGCAGCAGGGAGAACAGAAAACTATTCATAGACTTACTGATCACTGGATACACATCACTAATTCCTCTGCAGAAATGAACTGATATTAGTATCTAAGTTTTATGTGAAAAATGACTGACTGCCGGGTGCCTGGGTGGCTCAGTTGGTTAAGCGACTGCCTTCGGCTCAGGTCATGATCCTGGAGTCCCGGGATCGAGTCGCGCATCAGGCTCCCTGCTCAGCAGGGAGTCTGCTTCTCCCTCTGACCCTCCCCCCTCTCATGTGCTCTCTCTCTCTCATTCTCGCTTTCTCAAATAAATAAATAAAATCTTTAAAAAAAAAAAAAAGAAAAATGACTGCAAATATAAGAACAAATCAGGCACTAGGAAGCTGCAAATTATTCTATGGTCAATTATTTGTATAACTTGATTTGAAATACTAATTTGCATTTAAAAAAATTATTCACGGTATTTATTATATTTATCCTGTCCTCAGATATAGAGTCAATTAAAAAACAGTAATGCTGGTATTTTGAACTTCATTTTCTCTAGGATTCACAATCTTGTCTTTAATACATATAAACAATAAAAATTATTCACATGTTGTGTGATAAATCATCTATGCTTTACTAAATGTATATATGGTTAAGTGTTAAGAGATTCACAGTACATACAAAATATGATCCTTTATGTGCTATATAATAAGATAACCAGTAGCATAAGTGATAAGCCACATGATTGCACTCGATTGCATCATGGGTTCAAGATTTGGAGATTTGAAAATGTAAAGGACATCTCTGACAGATAAACAACATAAGTGGACAATAAAATGCTGTTAGAAAATAGAGCGTATCACCAAAGGGTAAAGCCCAAATTCTGGATACTAAGGCTCAAGTCTGAATTTTCAATACATGACATGCTCTCAGGTTACGTGATAATACACAGATAGGAATTACCTAGATGTGTATTTACCTGAATAATGGGCCAGGCAAAGGCAAAATAGGGAAATATACAACTGTTGCCATTCTAAAAACAAACAAACCCCCCTCCCAAATTTAAAGATAGATCAAACTATACGAACATTAGAGAATCTGCTGGTAAACTGAAAGTCTGTAGCTTTAAGATTTTTCTGCAAAATACTAATTTCTTCATAATTCCATAAACTGTTTACCATTTTTTTGCACTTGTTATTTCGAACAGGGATCAAAATACAGCTATGAATGGAGGAACCTAGAGCAATACCATACAGCACCTGTAGGTGGCACCAGGTTGGATCCTGGTCACCTGTGGAAGGGTTCCCACATCCAAGGGGGTGACTCCCTTCTCCACCAGTGCCCTTTGCTATTTTATCTATTAAAAGCAACCTTCGAGAAATTGTCAGAAACTGATTTGTACTAAAAAGTCAATAACTAACAATAGCTTCAGCTGGTTTTACATTTTCTAGAACTCAGAACATGAAGCTTAAAGGTTATTAGGATCAGGAATCAGGAACCTATAGCACCTTTTTTTCAAGTAAGGTTAACCTAATAGGAGTTTAGGTTAGTCCTCACTGTATAATGAAAATGCCCCAGGGAATTATGGACAGAACTAATTCACATACTGAGTGTTATGAAAGACCAGTAAACAAAGAAAAATAAATAAAGATCTAACAGGTATTAGGAATTAAACTTAAGTAACACTCAATTTCTCCATATGATGTTATTTTGTTATCATCCATGCAAATAAGCTCAGGGGGAAACTTTTGCTGTTGGAGAACATGTCTGTTTTCCTTATAAGAGATGGAGAAAGAAAAGATTCAGAAATAGCTAAGTTACAAGAAATGGTTGCAACTGCCATGATACTTCTCTGGTGTGTCTGCTCTGAATAAGAATATGTATTTGGAGGTACCTGGGTGGCTCAGTTGGTTAAGCGTCTGCCTTTGGCTCAGGTCATGATCCCAGGATGGATCTGGGATGGAGCCCCATGTCTGGCTTCCTGCTCAGTGGGGAGCCTGCTTCTCCCTCCCTTTCTGCCCCTCCCCTGCTTTTGCTCCCACTCGCTCACTCTCTCTCTAAAATAAGTAAATAAAAGCTTAAAACAACAACAACATGTGTTTGGTACTTTCTTCCCAGAATTATTACAAGAGACCATTAAGGAAGATCCACTGTGTCCCATTTTACAGATAACAAAACCAAGAGTGGTTGTGTAATTTGCTCAAATGTTACAGAACTAGTAAGCAGAGACAAAATTTATGACTATCTTTAAAAACCTTCACTAAGCTAGATAGAATTTTACAATTACTTGGTCAAATATTTTCAAAGGTGTTGGTATATGAGCTTGTCTATCTAATTATACACCTAAGGAGAGAGACTGCTATGCCTTCAGGAAACGTGTGTCTATGAACCTTCGGACCTTGAAACCTAAAACAACTATAAAATTTCAGTTCAACTAAGACTAATCCTAATTAATTATGAGAGCCATTCTTCACACTGTTCTTCAACCAGTCTCTATGCAGCATTGTCATGACGACACTAAGATGACTCTTGGCTGCAGTCACACCAACCAAAGGACAGACAGTTTAGCAAATCTCATTTCTACTTATTTAATTCATTTCTGTGCTCCTTTTAAATATGGGTGCCACACATGCCTGCTTCCAATTTATGCCTCATCTATTCTTTATGAGTCCTGGGCCTTCGATCTTTCTTCAATTGCTATTATGGTTGCAATATCTCTCTGCATAGTCCTACAAGGTCATTTTGACAAGAAGGATGCAGGTTCATTATGTGGGTGGCCAGTTAAGCTATTATTGCTTTTTTTGTGTCATGTAATATAATGGGAGCACTGAAAATGTAGTCTTTTTTATAAAAATGCTTCTGGACTTTTCATTTCTCTATGTGTGTAACTTCCTGCAATGAATTGGCAGCAGACTGAAAACTCTGAAACACTGCCTCTGTCCATGGGGAACATACAGTGTAGAAGGGATACAGACAAATTTTAAAAATCACAATTCAGAAATGTGCTAAAATAGGAGTGAGCACAGAGACTATAGGGACCCTTAGGACAAGCACTTAGTACAATCTTGTATAGTTAGAAGAAAATTCATTTGACTGGATCATAGCATATCATTAGTAAGATTGAGCCTGGAGGAGAAAGCCAGGGACTCTCACAGAAATTACACATAGTGTTGAGGACTTTGGACTCTCTCCAGTGAGAAATGGGGAGCCACTAAAAGGTTTTTTAATCAGGAAAGTGACATGAACAGTTTTGCATCTTTACTAAGACATCCCAGCTCCATTAAGGAGAATGTAGATCCACTCAGTCTTTACAGATAAAATGCCTTTGAATACAATTATCCTAGAAAAAGTAGGGAGGTAAGTTAAATATATCTCAATTAGGATAAGTGAGGAAAGGATGGAGGGGCAGGCTGCCCAAGGATGGTCTTGGATCTGGGCTCAGATAAGGTGAAGACCTTACTTGTGGGTCTCCCACTGTCTAGGCACACAGAAGGTTGATCAGGGAGCATTAGGACTAAGAAAGACCACTTCCAGAGAGGACTAAGTGTCTGGGCACAAGTTGAGGGAAAAAGGTAGCCTCAATTAGCAATAGACAAAGTATTGTTAGGAGGAGAGAAATTATCTACTGCAGTGCAAGCTTAAGCCCCTAAATTATTGTACCTTATGTGATTACATTTCTAAATCCAAAATATGCCTTCAGAATAGATACCTTTCATTGATGGAGTGGGCATTATTTTAGGCTTAAAAGGGAAGACTGGATTAAAACATTATCATGTATTTAACTTTCTGCTGGACATCTTTCTCCCTATATATACCACAAGGGCCACTAGCTTAATGTGAATAAGCCATCCCATTTCCTCTGCACCCCTCAAACCCACTCCTTGTCCCTTATTTCAGTTACTGAGGCCAAACCCTGGATCACTCAAGCTTTCTCCCTCAACCATGCCTTCACCACCAAATTACTTTAAGTCCTCTTCATACTAATTCTTACTCACCTCCCTAATCTGTCCTCTCCTCCATCCCTACAAGATCTGATCATTATGTTCAAATTGCAATATTTTCATGGTTTTCTAAATCATCTGCTAACTTCTGCCTCACTTCTTATTCCTGCCCTCCATACTACTGCCAGAGATATCCTTCCAAGCCATGTATCTATTCAAGTAGTTCCTCTAATTGAAACTCTTCTATGGTTGTGTCCTAACTACAGAATAAAGGGCCACTAGCTCTATTTGACACACAGTGCCTCTCTCCATGTGACCCATAACTGCTTCCTGGACTCAGGTTAACTGACTCCTCTCACTGCACAGTATGATACTCATGCTATATGATAAGCTTTTCTCTCCTCATTTCATGCTATTCAAGTCCTCTGAACGTAAACACATGCAAGCCTAACTTCCTGAGACGCTCTTGTCCTCATCACTCTTGCCCATCTGCCAAAAATGTCATCCCTTTCAACCAGAGCCTCAAGTGTTAACTTTCTATGACATCTCAGAGTCCCCCAAGTCAACCCAAGTGTATTTTCTGTTCTTACATGTACTGAATGGTAGTGTGCCCTACAGAGAGATTACAGGCTTCAGGTGGACAGATCTAGATTGGAATGCAAAATCCATCACTTAGCATGTGCCCTGATGAAAGCTACCAAACTTTTCTGAACCTTGTTTTTTTGCCAAAATAATTCAAAAATTATTTTGCAGGATTCTGTTAACAATCGGATTGCAAATTTACATTGCGCCTTCTCAGTAAATGGTACTATTATCACTAGTATTAAGTATGTATTTTATCTGTTGACTCACTGAATTGAAATGACAGAACACAAAGATTTACATGGTGTCTTAAAAATTATACTAGCACTCAAAATTATTTATCAAACCAATCATATTAACTACAGCCAAATATGTGAAAACACAATAGAATTTAAGAATGGGAAGTTAATTAGAGGTCATAATGTAAGTTTCATACTGAAGAGTTTGAAGTCTTCCTACAGTATAATGGAAAACTATCAAAAATTTGAGGGCAAGTGATTGCAATATAGCCAAGATCCTGATACTCAGGGCGCCTGGGTGGCTCAGTCGGTTGAGCGACTGCCTTCGGCTCAGGTCATGATCCCGGAGTCCCGGGATCGAGTCCCGCATCGGGCTCCCTGCTTGGCGGGGAGTCTGCTTCTCCCTCTGACCCTCCCCCCTCTCATGTGCTCTCTCTCTCATTCTCTCTGTCAAATAATAAATAAAATCTTTAAAAAAAAAAAAAAAGATCCTGATACTCAGTTTTTGTCTAATCATGTACCCTCACTTCACCTGGGTAACTCTGCTCTTCAAGATTTCAAGGCTATAAGCAAAATATTATGATGATCTATATGCTGAAAACTATAAAATATTAAAGAAATCAAAAAAGATATAAATAGACACACTTTGTTTATGGATTGGAAGACTCAATATTATTAAGATCCCTAATTTGATTCATAGATTCAATACAACTGTAGTAAGACTCCAGTAAGGATCTGTAGATAATGACAAGCTGATTCTAAAAGTTACACAGCATGGCAAAGAACTTTAAAAGATTAAAAGTTCTGAAAAAGGACAAAATTGGAGAAGTTACACTGTCTAAATACAAGACTTAATATAAAGCTACTTTAACCAAGACAGCATGATGGTAACAAATACAGATCAATAGAATACAACAGACAACTCAGAAATAGACCTACATAAACACAGTCAACTGATTTTTGAAAAAGGTACAAAGGCAATACAATGGAGAAAGAACAGTCATTTCAACAAATGGTGTTAGAATAATTGAAAATCCCCATACAAAAATAAATATGCTTGAGATGTACCTCACATTTCATACAAAAAATTAACTCAAAAGCATCATATACCTAAATGTAAAACTTAAGTTAAAAATTTTGTATTAGAAAACAAAAGAAAATCTCTGTGACCTTGAGTTTGGCAATGAGTTTTTTAGATACAACACCAAAAGCATGATCCACAAAAGAAAAAAACTCATCAACTGAGCCCTGTTAGAGTTAAAATTTTTTGTTCTACAAAGCACACAGTTAAGAAAATAAGAGATAAGCCACAGAGTGGGATAAAGTATTTGCAAACCACATATCTGAGTAAGAATTCATATCCAGCATATAGGAAGAACACTCAGAAATCAACAATAAGCAAGCAAAAAAACCCAATTAAAAAAGTTATAAAAGATATAAAGTGACTTCACTAAAAAATTGTGTGAAAATGGAAAAATAAGCATATGAAGGGCTGGTCATGATCAGTCATCATTAGGACAATGCAGATTAAAATCAAAATGGGATACTGCTACCTATCTAAATAGATTTTAAAACACCACCAAATGCTGCCAAGGATGTGAAGCAACAAAAATGCTCCTTCATTGTCGGTGGTGAAACAAAATAGTACAGCCACTTAGGAAAACAGTTCAGCAGTTTTTATAAAGTTAAATATATACTTACCATATGACCTAGCAATCATGCACCCAGGTATTTATCCAAATGAATTGAAAACCCATGTTCACACACACACACATCATCATCATCATCATCATCATAGTAATAATAAAACTTTCATGCAAATGTTTATAACAGCTCTTTACAATAACCCCAAACTGGAAACAATCTAGAAATTCATCCATAAGTGAAATGATAGACAAGCTATGGTAAACTACACAATGGAAGTATTACACAACAGTAAAAAGGAACAAGTTGTTGATTCCTGTAACATGATAGAAAGATCTTTAATGCATTTTGCTGAGTGCAGGAAGCTTGATTCAAAGGCTTTTCTTGTATGATTCCATTTAGATGGCATTATTGAAAAGGCAAACTATAGGGATAGAAAATCACTCTTGTAACTGTTAGGGGTTGGTAAGGAGTGATGGACTACTACAGGACAATCTTTACAGTGATGGAACAGCTCTCTATGGTATTGGGGAGACAGATATAGGACTTTATGAATTTGTCAAGCCCACAGAATTGTACATTAAAAAGAATGAACACTGTTGTAGGCATATTTTTAAAAACCAGCCTGGAAATGAGGGGATACCAAGGTAAAATGCAAACAGTGAGAAATAAATCTAACTGTATCACAAAAACATGAAACAACAGCACTGAAAATATTAGAGAAAAAAGGACCTGACCTAAGAAGCTTTAGCAATGGTATTTTGGTCAGAAACGGTATGGCTAAAGACAAAAGAACTGTATATAAACACTGTATTATATTTGACAATTTTTTTTTCTCACAGAGCTCTGGGTTTGCAATTCTGAAATTACATATATACTAGGACTGAAGAAGTAAATAAATTATGGATAATGGTAGCCAGATTTGTCACTGTCAGAGAAAGAAGGTACAAGTAAGGAGAGAAGTTTGAAATAAACCTTGTAGTGGTGAGTCAGAGTTGGAAAAGTAACTATGAATGCATGTTTTTTTAATATATGTGCAGATATCCAGATGCAGAAATAATTACAGATGTGAGTATACACATGGGTTACTACACATACATATATATTCTAGAGTTGTCCACTGAGGACAGAGACACCCTAGTAGCAACAAGCATACCTAGTTTCCAGATCTTGGTTTCTAAATACCATTCTCCAACAAAGGGAACCAGGACACTTTAGAGAAATGGCTGATTCTAAGGCTGGGATAGGGAAAATACATGATACACCAGCAGCATCTTGCCATGCCAGAAAGTAAGAAATGACTTTTTGAGAAGTGATGGAGATATGTCCTAAGGACAAAGGAACTAACCCAAAGGAGACAAAGCTGGAATGATTAAAGCAGCAAAATAAATGGTGTATTAGATAACCCCAAAAAAGGAAAAATAATGACCTCCCAAACATGACCATATCCTAATCCTCAGAATCTGTGAATAGGTTACATTACATGGCAAAGGGAATTAAGATTGCTGATCAGCTGATCTCAAGATGGAGAATTTATCGTGGATTTTGTGGATAGGCCCAATGTAATCGAGAAGTTCTTATGAGTGGAAAAGGAAAGCAGGTGAGTCAGTATCTGAGAATTACACCGTGATAAAAACTCAACTAGACATTGTTGCCTTGAAGATGAAAGGGGGCCAGGGACCCAGAAATGCTGGTGGCCTCTAGAAGCTAAGAAGGTAAGAAAATGGATTCTCTACTAGAGCTTCCAAAAGGGTCCACAGCCCTGCCAACCCATAGACTTGAACCCAATGAGACCCATTTCAGACTTCCGACCTCCATAAGATAATAAATTTGTATTGTTTTTAGCTACTAAGTTTGTGGTAATTTTTTATAGCAGCAAAAGGGAAACTAATGCAAACCTATAGAATAAATAAATATCATGAATCCATACTGATAGAAGTTACTAAATAAATGAGTGGGGGAGAAAAAGGACAAATCTTCCTTACAGAAGAATTCTTTTTTTTTTTTTTAAAGATTTTATTTATTTATTTGAGAGAGGGAATGAGAGACAGACAGCAGGAGAGGGAGGAGGGTCAGAGGGAGAAGCAGACTCCCTGCTGAGCAGGAAGCCCGA
>NW_028046960.1:0-425 GCF_054177405.1 Leptonychotes weddellii
TCTAGTTTCGTTGATCTGATCTACTGTGTTTCTGGTTTCTAATTCATTGATCTCTGCTCTAACCTTAATTATTTCTATTCTAATGTGTGGCTTAGGCATCGTTTGTTGCTTTTTCTCTAGTTCCTTAAGGTGTAGAGTTGGTTGGTGAATTCGAAATTTTTCTATTTTTTTGAGTGAGGCTTGGATGGCTATGTATTTACCCCTTAGGACCATCTTTGCGGTATCCCATAGGTTTTGGACTGATGTGTTTTCATTCTCATTGGTTTCCATGAATTGTTTAAGTTCTTTTTTGATTTCTTGGTTGACCCAAACATTCTTGAGCAGAGTGGTCTTTAGCTTCCAAGTGTTTGAATTTCTTCCAAATTTTTTCTTCTGATTGAGTTCCAGTTTTAAAGCATTATGGTCTGAGAATATGCACGGCATAA
>NW_028046961.1:0-425 GCF_054177405.1 Leptonychotes weddellii
GGTCCCTGGTAGACCCAATTTGTGTCTTTTGTCAACCTCTGGACTATGACCAGAAACACAGGATCATGTAATATCTTGATTATTTCCATTCTAATGAGGAGAGAATTTGATAAGAGAGATTTCCCAGATGAGATCAGATGCGTTCAGGGTGGTATGGCGTAGACACAGATGAAACCTTTGTTATTAAAAGCTGACATTTAAAAGTAAAAAAAAAAGAGAGAGATTTCCTAGAAAAAAGAAAAAAAAAAAATCAGACCTAGACAGAAAAAAAAAATCAGTCAGAATCTACTGTAATGACTATGTCTATATAACCAGTTACTCAAGATCTCTAAATTCTAAGTCAGAGAATAAAGTCCCAACAACTTATCTCTTGCACACAGATGTGCTCAAATGTTATATGATTATTTAGAAGAAGTAACAACTTA
>NW_028046962.1:0-425 GCF_054177405.1 Leptonychotes weddellii
ATAGCAGCTACCCCAGGGTAGTTTTTCTTATGGTGACAGAAGAACAAGATGGAAGCATCAAATGTCTCTTAAAGCTTACACTCAGAATTGACATACTGTCACTTCTGCTAACATTCCTTTGTTCATAAAAGTCAAATTGAATGGGCGCCTGGGTGGCTCAGTTGGTTAAGCGACTGCCTTCGGCTCAGGTCATGATCCTGGAGTCCCGGGATCAAGTCCCGCATCGGGCTCCCTGCTTGGCAGGGAGTCTGCTTCTCCCTCTGACCCTCCCCCCTCTCATGTGCTCTCTCTCTCTCTCTCATTCTCTCTGTCTCAAATAAATAAATAAAATCTTTAAAAAAAAAAGTCAAATTGAATAGCAACAGAGTATAGGAACAGAGACATATAATCCAACTTTAGGGAGGAACAGTAAAATGTATTTATAT
>NW_028046963.1:0-425 GCF_054177405.1 Leptonychotes weddellii
GGCAGATGCTTAACGACTGAGCCACCCAGGCACCCCAACGCACACAAGTATTATGCAGCCATAAAAAAGGATGAGATTTTTGCCATTAGGACAACATGGATGGACAAAATGAATGGACCCATTATGCTAGGTAAAATAAATCAGACTGAGAAAGAAATACCATATCATTCCACATATATGTGGAATATATATATATATAAAAAATCAATCAAAGAACAGAAACAGACCTATAAATACAGAGAACAAACTGATGGTTGCCAGAGGGAAGTGGAGTGGGAGATATAGACTTACAGTTCTGGAATGAGTAAACCATAGGAATAAAAGGCACAGTATAAAGAACATATAGTCAATGATATCGTAATGACAGTAATAGCTATACCTATTCTGAGTATAGCATAATGTATAGAGAAGTTGAATCACTACCT
>NW_028046964.1:0-425 GCF_054177405.1 Leptonychotes weddellii
CTCACCTGACCTGTGGGAATGCAGCTACACCTCAGACCCTGAGGGTCTGGGCTATGGGGTCCCGAACCCTCGTCCTGCTGCTGTCGGGGGCCCTGGCCGTGACCGAGACCTGGGCGGGTGAGTGCGGCGGCGGGAGGAAAGGGCCTCTGCGGGGCGGGAGCGAGGGGACGGCGGGGCGGGGACGCGGGACCCCCGGGGAAGGCGCCTCTCCGCCGCCCCCGGCCCAGCCCCCCAGCCGCCCCCGGCCCCGCCACGGCCTGTGCTCCCCCGCCCCTCCCCGCCTCCGCCCTGCTCTCCCGCCCTCGGTGCCCCTCCCCTGCCCTCCCGGCCGCCTCCCCCTGGGCCCCGGCCCCGCGCCGGGACGAGGGTCGCGCGGGGTCTCAGCCCCTCCGCGCCCGCAGGCTCCCACTCCCTGAGGTATTTCT
>NW_028046965.1:0-425 GCF_054177405.1 Leptonychotes weddellii
AGTTACAATGTGTAAAATCCTTGGAATAGCATTTGGCTCAGTATAAGGACTATCTAAATGTTAGCTAAATAAGCAATGTCCACAATAGCCAAACTGTGGAAAGAGCCAAGATGTGCATCGACAGATGAATGGATAAAGAAGAAGTGGTATATATATACAATGGAATATTATGCAGCCATCAAAAGGAATGAGATCTTGCAAATGGTATTAGAAATAAAAACTGTTTATCTCAACTTCACATTTTTTTTTTTTTTTCCCCTGAAAGTGGATCTCACTACTTAACCTGACGCTGTTAGGGGCTTTTTTTGGCTTAGAGAATTTCCATTACATATGGTGGTACCCAGGGTCATTGAGAACTGGAGGGTATTATGTTGAGTGAAATAAGTCAAACAGAGAAAGACATGTATCATATGATCTCACTGATA
>NW_028046966.1:0-425 GCF_054177405.1 Leptonychotes weddellii
ACACAGACCAGAAAGGAACACAGACAATATACAGTAACAGTGACTTTACAGGCAATACAATGGCACTAAATTCGTATCTTTCAATAGTTACCCTGAATGTAAATGGGCTAAATGCCCCAATCAAAAGACACAGGCTATCAGATTGGATTAAAAAACAAGACCCATCGATATGCTGTCTGCAAGAGACTCATTTTAGACCAAAAGACACCCCCAGATTGAAAGTGAGGGGGTGGAAAACCATTTACCATGCTAATGGACACCAAAAGAAAGCTGGGGTGGCAATTCTTATATCAGATAAATTAGATTTTAAACCAAAGACTGTAGTAAGAGATGAGGAAGGACGCTATATCCTACTTAAGGGGCCTATCCAACAAGAAGATCTAACAATTGTAAATATCTATGCCCCTAACATGGGAACAGTGAAT
>NW_028046967.1:0-425 GCF_054177405.1 Leptonychotes weddellii
CTCTCTCTCCCTCTCTCTCTCAAATAAATAAATAAAATCTTTATTTTTTTAAATTTTATTTTTTTTAAAGATTTTATTTATTTATTTGACAGAGAGAGAGCACAAGCAGAGGGAGTGGCAGGCAAAGGAAGAAGCAGGCTCCCTGCTGAGCAGGGAGCCCCGATGTGGGACTCAATCCCAGGACCCTGGGATCATGACCCGAGCCACCCAGGCACCCTAAATAAAATTAAAAAAAAAAGAAAGAAAGAAAATTACATTCTCTACATGTTGATATGTATAGAATAATTAGCCATCTTGCTAAAACTTGTTATTGATTCTAAAATTCTCTGTACATCGTGGCTCAGTTGGTTTAGTGTCCAACTCTTGGTTTCAGCTCAGGTCATGATCTTGGGGTCGTGAGATCAAGCCCGGTGGTGGCTCTGCGC
>NW_028046968.1:0-425 GCF_054177405.1 Leptonychotes weddellii
AGGCTGGCTAAATTCACTCCATCATATGTAACTTTTAAAAATTTATTTATTTATTTATTTATTTTTTAAGACTTTATTTATTTGACAGAGAGAGAGAGAGCACAAGCAGGGGGAGCAGGAGGCAGAGGGGGAGGGAGAAGCAGACACCCTGCCGAGCAGGACCATGGGATCATGACCTGAGCCAAAGGCAGCCGCCTAACCGACTGAGCCACCCAGGTGCCCTTACATTTATTTTTAATCAATTAGAGTTTTGCCTCAATGATGTGTGTGTGTCCATGTGTGTCCATCCTGCAAATTCACGGTAATGTGCAAGGAAACTCATGGCAAAGTACAAGTGCTACGCAAACTAAAAAACACTATTATGATTATCCCGATCTTAGGAATCCAATGTCAGCTTGAGCATTACTTCTCAGGTCAACAATACC
>NW_028046969.1:0-425 GCF_054177405.1 Leptonychotes weddellii
GGGGGGGAAATCGGAGGGGTAGACGAACCATGAGAGATGATGGACTCTGAAAAACAAACTGAGGGTTCTAGAGAGGAGGGGGGTGGGAGGATGGGTTAGCCTGGTGATGGGTATTGAGGAGGGCACGTTCTGCATGGAGCACTGGGTGTTATGCACAAACAATGAATCATGGAACACTACATCTAAAACTAATGATGTATGTATGGGGATTAACATAACAATAAAAAAATTTTAAAAATAAAAAAAAAAATTTTAAATTAGAGGTGCCTGGGTGGCTCAGTCAGTTAAGCATCTCAGCTCAGGATCTTGATCTCAGTGTCATGAGTTCAAGCCCCACGTTGGAATCCACGCTGGGCATGGAGCTTACTTAAAATAAATAAATTAATAATAATAATAGGGGTGCCCAGGTAGCTCAGTCGGTTAAG
>NW_028046970.1:0-9270 GCF_054177405.1 Leptonychotes weddellii
CGACTGTGCCGCGGATCACGGTTTATGGCAACCCCGAGCTGAGAGCCCGTGCCTGGGCTCCGCCTCTGCAGCCGGCTTCCTTGCTCTGATACCTGGGAGCTCTGCCGCACTCAGGCACCCCCGGTCTTTCTGTGACCCCGAGGGTCCTGAGACCACACTGTCCCAGAGGGTTCCACCCCCCGCTTAGCCACCAGAGTGACGTCCCTCAGGAAACAGACTTCTAAAAGTTCCGATTTTGTGCTCCGCGGCTCTATCACTTGCCAGAAGCGGCCGACAGAGGCCCCTCCCCTGCCGCCTATCCTTCCGAATATTGCCTTGGATTCACTTCTCCGCACGTCCTACCTTCCAGAAAGTGGTTGCTTTTCTGATGAGAGAGTTGTTGCTCTTCTTTTCTTCGATCTCCTGTTGAGTTTGTAGGTGTTCAGAATGGTTTGATCCCTATCCAGCTGAATTCCTGAGAGGAGACGAAATCCAGGTCTCCTACTCCTCCGCCATCTTGCTCCGTCCATGTAGAGGTAATCTTAAAATGAATTCTGTTTGTGTGAAATCATCAGAATTTTTATTTCATCCTCTTGCTTTGCAGATTGACTGCATGATAAATTCAAATGAGGAAAATGCTACCAATTATCAAAATGATCAAAAGACCTAGCTCAAATGAAAGGCTTCCAATGACCAAAGCTGGAACAATTTGTGGGAAAAAAAAGAAAAGATTTTATTAGTTCTCTATTGTTGTCATTAAGAGATTACCACAAATGTACTGACTTAGCACCTATTTATTATCTTAAAATAGTAGAGGTAAAAAGTCTGATACAGATCTGTGCAGGTTACATCAAAGTGTCCACATCACTGCTTGCCTTTGCAATGGCTCTACAGGAGAATCCATTCCTTCACTCTTTTATGTTGTTAGCACTCTTTTATGTTAACTGTTATTCAGTTCCTTGTAATTATAGGGCTGGGGTACCATTTTCCTGATGGTTGTTAGTCAGAGGCTGATCACAGCTTCTAGAGATCACTTCATTCCCTGGCTTGTGGCCTCCTTCTTCATCTTCAGAACCAGCAACAATAGGTCAAGTCTTTTCTCATGTTGCATCCCTCTGACCCATTCTTCTTCCTTTGTTTTCTACTTTAAAGGACTCCTGTGATTAGATTGTATCCACTGGATAACTGAGGAAAACCTCCCCATCTCAAGATCTGTCCTTACCTAAATTACATCTGCAAAGTATCTTTTTTCATGTAAGGGAACATATTAATAAGTTCCAGGGATTCTTTGGGGGATGATTATTTTTTTCTACCATAATACTATTGAATAAAAGAATTATCCATGAATCCATATTGATACACATAAGTAATTTAATAAATGCCATAAATACCTAAGTGGGGCAAAGGGCTATCTCTTCATTATAGAAGAATTCTGATTGTATATTCTATTACAATATAGAAGCAATGGGGGAAACAAACACCATAGTACTCATTGTTGCAAGCAAGATCCACTATGGATGCTAAAATTAGTGAGCCAGATTTTGAGAGAAAGATAATATTTGCATAGTCTCAAAATAATCTTCAACATATGTTTTATATTTTATGGGAAAATAGTAACTTTACTATGTAGAAACCTAGCAGACACTACATTGGATCAGGATTAACTTCCCATTATATAATGTCATATACACCATGATGTGATGCAAGAGAAGGGCACAATACTTCTGTTACGTTCCTGCCAAAAATTCATTACTTCATCCCCATCATGAGAAAATATCAGACACACCACAACTCAGGCACTTGACCAGTATTCTTCAAAGAGTCTAGTTCATGAAAGACAAGGAAAGACTGAAGAACTGTCACAGATGAAGGAGAGTTAGGGAGACATGAAAAGAATTCAATGTGAGGTTTGTGATCAGAATCTGGAACAAAAAGAAGTCATTAGTGGAAAAACCCGTGAAATAAAATGTGAAGTTTAATAATATTGGACCAGCGTTCATTTTCTGGTTTTAATAATTATACTATGATTATATAAGATGTTAACATTAGAGAAAAGTACGTGAGGTTATATGGGAGCTTGTCTGTACTATTTTTGCTTTTTTTAAGTCTAAATTTGTTTTTTTAAGTTAACGACAGCAACAACAAGCACCCATGTAGGTTTATGGATATTATAAATTTCCTTCTTTTTGTTTATCTGATTTTTTTGGTTATGATTATGTATGTATTACTTTTTAATTTAAATAAAAAAGTTAAAATAATAAAAGACCTGGCTCAATCATAGATGCACAATATTCCTGCTCAAGGACGTAAGTAGAAAAGAGCCCTAGGAGTTGGCTCATTAACAAACAATTCCTGCAATGTGTGGGGCTTCAGAAAAGACATTTCTGTCTTTCAGTTTATAGAAGAA
The DNA here is from genome assembly GCF_054177405.1 of Leptonychotes weddellii. Lineage (NCBI taxonomy): Eukaryota > Metazoa > Chordata > Mammalia > Carnivora > Phocidae > Leptonychotes > Leptonychotes weddellii. Next base: position 2,387 of record NW_028046970.1, read on the forward strand.
TATTTATCCATTAGGATGGATATTCAAGGGCATCTTTCAAAGCAGTTTCATGTATTGGGAATAACATGGGTTTGGAGTCTGAAAACCAATGTTACCCACTTCTTGTTGGACATTAGTAGATCTTGTTCCCATCAGTTAACCTCTCGGCCACTGTTGACTCATCAATTATAATAAAACTAATCTTCTTTGGTAGTGTTTTTTGTAAGGATTAAATGACACAAATGTGATAATGTGCCTGATAACTTGTAAAAAGCTCTTCACCTATCCATTACTATGATTGTTTGGTATCTCCCATTGACAAGTGAGCCACCTGGCAACTAGAATTCCTTGTGATAACACATCTGAGAAAGTTGACTGAACTCAATGCAGAATCCTGTTTTACCCTCACTTAACTGAAGTGTGGCTGCAGGGAAGGCTTTGGTGAAGAGGAAGATGAGTGAGCACTTCTCTCTTTTGAGCTTGCACTTCAGATGAAATATGGAAATTAAGTCATTTTCACTTCATCTTGATTTTTGTTGCTCTCCTCATACCTTTCTGACCTTCTTTTGCCCCTGAGCTTTTTCAGTGCTGAGTGATGATCACATAGGTAGAAATCATATGGAAAGCATATCATGCATGCAGTATGCACAGGGATGCAAGAATTTAATTTTCTTTCAGTGCAGAGCAGTCCTGCCTGTTTAAAACTGATTTCCCTTTACAGCAAAATCTACAAAAGTGCATTGGGAGAAAAAGTTTTCCACTTTAAATAAATTCTGCTGCTTGTGCTTTACGTGAGGAGATTTATGAAGTTCATTTAAAAAATTGGCTATGTAAAGGGAGTTTTCAATCTGAAATGAAGCCAAACTAAGGGAAAAAAACATAAAAATATATGGAGATCTGACTCATCCTAGCCCATTAGCTCAGCACTGGTGCACGCATACATAATGTTAATGCAGGAATATAGTTTTAAAACCTGATTAGAGTGTAGACTGGGAGTTTAAAAAATAATCAAAGGAATCAGCTTTAGAGTACACATTAAAGAATACTCTTTGTGCAGATGGGACTGAAGAGAATCAGAGAAGAATATCTTGTATTTAATCCTTGATTCTCAGGGCAAGTGGTTTAAGAAAACAGATAAAAGATTAAAGCTCAACTCACATACAAAATAAAAGAATTAAATAAATTTATGGCCTGAAAAACCTAAGCTCTTCATTCCTAATTATATCTAGCAATAATCTTCTAACAGCCTAGTAAAAGCATTAACAATAGAAAGTTAATATACACAGCAAATTCTTCTTATTTCTATTCTTGTCATTTGGTTTTGAATTTGTAGTTAGAGAGCTCACGTCCAGCCTCCTTCCAGCAAAGTAAAGATAAAATGTTTTTATTAAAAAATTATTTTCTTTCTCTTAGTTGCACAGTAGCAATAAGAAGGCAGATTCTTAATATAGAGAAAAAGAATGATGTGCTACGAATGGATGCATCAGCCTAATATGATTAGCATATCTTTGCAGGTAAATTTTTTTCCTCATGAGGGAAAAACATTCTGTACCCTTGTCACATTCCTCAATTTATATAGAGGAAAATGACTCATTAGGGACGGGTTATTGTCTGTGGATGAGACAGTCCACTCATCTTGTATTTGTATGCATTTTCCATTTTAGATTCTACACATTGCTCTAAGTTACCATGCATTGCCCGAGAAATTAAATGTCTTTCTTTGCATTGAGAAACAAATGCAGAGCAGCTCATTTTCTTTTGCTGAGAGGCAGAGCTAGAGCATAGGTGTGAAAAGAATTATTCTTAATATAGATGAAAAATGTTTCCCCCAAAGTATTGAAAATTCCCTTTAGTCTAAGCATAGTGCTTCTTAAAGGGAGTCTTGCACAATCATTAACACCAATTTATGTGGGAGGTAATTTGAAAAGACTTTTAGAGAGCCTGGGAAGCCAAGACTATAACACATCTGTTCATTAGCTCTCAGTCTAACTACTGTGCAGTCATTCACACTCACCTTCCTGAATCAGTGTTCCTATTAAATGGAGGATGTCCTTCTGTGGGCTCTAAGAACTGAGCCTTGCCAAGACTTAGAGTATATGTAAGGAGCCCTCTCCTGAGGTCATCTATCTGATTCATCACCCAAGAGAACCATAAGTGTAGTCAGTATTAATGACTATAAAGGCCGAATCAAATAATTAAAATTTTGAGTAGGATTTAAACTTGTAAATGTCATAAAAACAGAAAATAATTAATCCATTTGTGGTATATCCTATGACCCTAATTTGGCAAAGTCATTGATAAAGCAGATCAGTGTTTATGGAACTTCTCTTTGGAGACTTAAGAATAACTGATTACTGTAGTTTCTAATGTAGATGCAATTTAGTGAACCAAGAAACAGAAGAAATAGGCCTTTGCTATACCAAACTAGCATTCTGCAAACCCTGTTATCTGTTAAAAGAAAAAAAGAGAAAAGAGTGTATTCAAGTGTTGTGTGTTCACTAAAGCTGAGTGTTGTTAAACTGTTAAATCCCTTAAAGGCTTAATTCATATTATGCATAAATTCAGGTTCTAAAATACTTGGCAAATAATAGACCGCTGGTGTGTGTGTGGGACAAGGATGGATGGATATCACACCTATGCAAGAAGGCTCTGGAATTTATTAACTTGAAAGTAAAGTTATTTAAATTGATTTTAAATTGACAAGGCATAAGCATGAAGTCAATTAAGATAAAGGTAAAGCAAAATTTAAAAACTACCTAGGCTTATCTCAGTTTGCCTTCAGAACAATCCTATGTAACAGTTCCCAATTTCAGAAGCTGTTTTCCCCAAATTATACAGCAAGTAAGTGGTAGAATTAAACTGATGATTATTATACTCCACATTTTTGGAAGTCACAAGGAATTTTACTGTGAATGTAGGTCCTCAGATTGCTGTGGATTTCACAGGTACAGCCTGAAGAAGACCAAAGATGTCACTGCAGTTCTGGAATCCTATTTTCCCCTCATGGTTTGCATAATAAATATCAATAGATGTTCTTCATATACAGTAGCTCCATACCAAACAGGAACTCAGTAATTCTATTTTGAAATATTCCAAATGTAACATAAAAGGGTATCAAAGAAAGAGGAAATTAGACAAAGAAATTAGAGCAATTTAGACCTTCAAAGTCAATTCAGTGGAGTTTTGTGGGAGAATAATTGTTTTTGTGTGTTTTTATTCAAATTATTGAATTCATTATTTATTAGATGGAGAAAAACAAAACCATCCACCTCTAGGTTGTGTTCATTTTTCTATCAAAAAGAAAAAAAATGTTTGTAACTTGTGGCAAGACAGAATGCCAACAGACAGATACAGAGGATTATCAGCATAAGCCAAATATACTTGCCACTCTTCGTATAAAGGCATTCAGAGAAATAAATAGATGAGATCCATGCCAGGTATAAAAAATGTGGCATCCCCTCACCTGCAGTGAGATATCCTGGGTTACTTAGGAAGATTCTGTGGACTAAACTAGATGCAAGAAGACCAACATGAGGCCTCTTATACCAGAACTGGTTTATTAATATTTATTGTAATGAATTGGCTTATGTGAGTGTGGGAGTTAACTAGGCAACTCTGAAATTTGCCAGTAGATTGTGGTCTACAGGTGGAATTTCTTCTTCCTCAAGGAAGCCTCAGTTCTGCTCTTAAAGCCTTTCAACGGATTGGATCAGACCCACCCTAATTATCCAGGCTAATCTCCTTTACTTAAAGTCAACTGATTATAGTTGCTAATACATCTACAAAATAACTTCCACAGCAACACCTACATTAGTGTTTGATTGATTAGCCTAGCCAAGTTGACACATAGAACAGACCATCACATCATATTGATTGAATAGAGGATAAAAATTGCATGATTTTTTCAGTAGATGCATACATATACACACATACACCCATTCAGTAAACTTGAACTAGATGTCCTGTTCTGATAAAGTGTATCTACAAAAACAAAAACAAAACCCAGAGATAATGGTGAGAGAAAGAAGAAAGAAAGAAAGAAAGAAAGAAAGAAAGAAAGAAAGAAAGAAGAAAGAAAGAAAGAAAGAAAGAAAGAAAGAAAGAAAGAAAGAAAGAAAATCTCTTTAAATATAGAATAAAGCACTGAATTGTACACTTCAATTCTTCTTATTCTTAATTGGTTGAGCAGACAACAGTTTGTTGAAAATAATAGCAACAATCTATCCAGTTATGTACTTATGCTTATGTATGCTTGTATGTGAGTGAAATGAATGAGAGCAATGATACAATGGATAGGAGGTGGGATTTAGGATTATTTCGTTATTATAAAAATTGTGTGTGAAGAAGGTTGGATAGTTCTTTTTTTATTTTTTTTTATTTTTTTTTAAAGATTTTGTTTATTTATTTGACAGAGAGAGATACACAGCGAGAGAGAGAACACAAGCAGGGGGAGTGGGAGAGGGAGAAGCAGGCTTCCCGCAGAGCAGGGAGCCTGATGCGGGGCTCGATCCCAGGACCCTGGGATCATGACCTGAGCCGAATGCAGACGCTTAACGACTGAGCCACCCAGGCACCACCAGCTTGGATAGTTCTATTTTTAATTTTTTGAGGAACCTCTATACTGTTGATCCAGCAATCCCACTTCTGGGTGTATATCCAGAGGAAATGAAAACAGGATATCGAAGAGATATCTGCGCTCTCGTATTTATTTCAGTATTATTCAAAATAGACAAGAGATAGAAACAATCTAAGTCAGTAGTTGAATGGATAAACAAGAGGTGGTGCATATATACAATGTAACACTATTTAGCCATGAAAAAGAAGAAAATTCCTGCTATTTGCCACTACAGGGATGGACCTTGAGGACATTATGCTAAGTGAAGTAAGTCAGAAATACTGTATGATCTTATTTATATGTGGAATCTAAAAAAACCGCCAACCTTGTACAACCAGCGTTACAAAGGTGGTTACCAGTGGCTGGGGGGTGGGGAAATATGGAGATGTTGGTCAAAGGGTACAAACTTCCAATTAGAAGATAAATTCTGGGGATGTAACGTACAGCACTGTGATTATGGTTAACAATAAAGTACTATATATTTGAAAGTTGTTAAGAGAATAAATCTTAAATGCTCTCACAACATAAAAAGCAATGGTAATTATGTGACATGATGAAGGAATTAGTTAACCCTACAGAGCTTAGAATTGAGTCTCTTATTCTGCTTTGTTTTTGATAATGATATTTATATTGATAAAAGTTATTGTACTTGGTAATATATCAATTCTATAGCCAAAGTATGGAAATTATTACTATTTTAATCTAAAATATCCATACCACTATTAAATCAGTCATAATGCTCCAAAATAAAGATCACATTATAACTAATGCTAGGTTACATTTCTTATTTTTTTTCCAAAAAGATTTCCATTTCACATTGACCAATATAAATTATATTGCCTTAAACATAAATAATTAAATGAAGTGATATTATATATATTTCATTTGTCATTTTTATGTTACTAAGGGAGAGTTATTTCTGTTTTATCTTAAAACATTATACATCTTAATTCTCTAGTCCCTTTTTAGAACTCAGTATCTGAAATACTGTATGTGTTAGCAGCAGAGAAAGATGTCAGCTTTCTCTTAATCACTGAATACTACTTTTTTTAAAGATTTATTTATTTGAGAGAGAGAGAGAGAAAGATCATGGGGAGGAGGGACAGAGGGAGAGGAATACAATCTCAAGCAGACTCCCCAATGAGTGCTGAGCCCAGTGTGGGGCTCATTCTCATGACACTGAGATCATGACCTGAGCCAATATCAAGAGTCTGACGATTAACTGACTGAGCCACCCGGGCACCCCTGAATACTACTTTTTTGATGATAGGAATATTGAAAGCCTAACTTTCTTCAAAATGATATAGTTGCAGTGGATATTTGGAAATATGAGTGGAAATTTCCAAATTGATAGAGAGCAGGTTTCAGGCTTATCCTTGGCTCTACTGAGAGATATTAGATATTTTCAGTCATTTGCTTTTTAATTGAATTTATTATTCACTTTTAGGTAGACTTGCTCTCCATAAAACTTTGTTGCTTCTAAAACTATAAAAAATTGCTATGAGAAGTAATCTCTTGGTCTCAAATAGATATTACTAAAAGGAACTAGATAGTTTCAGTGAAAATAGTTTGTATATAAAAGAAGACTAGAGATATTTTGATAGCCTAGTTGGTCCTACTTTTATGGCTTGTCTTTGGTTATAAAGAATTTTTCTATTTGGAAGTGTTTCATATAAAAGATACAATTTGATGAATGAATAAGAGAGGGAAAAATCTTCTATAATGATTCTGAGTTCAGAATAGTTCATTATTTATTTTTTTTAAATTTTACTTTATTATGTTATGTTAGTCACCATACAGTACATCATTAGTTTTTGATGTAATGTTCCATGATTCATTGTTTTCATATAGCACCCAGTGCTCCATGCAACACATGCCCTCCTTAATACCCATCACCAGGTTAACCCATCCCCCCACCTCCCTACCCTCTAAAACCCTCAGTTTGTTTCTTGGAGTCCATAGTCTCTCATGGTTCATCTCCCTCTCCGATTCCGCCCCCCCTTCATTTTTCCCTTCCTTCTCCTAATGTCCTTCATGTTATTCCTTATGTTCCACAAATAAGTGAAACCATATGATAATTGACTTTCTCTGCTTGACTTATTTCATTTAGCCTAATCTCCTCCAGTCCATCATGTTGATGTAAAAGTTGGGTGTTCATCCTTTCTGATGGCTGAGTAATATTCCATTGTATATATGGACCACATCTTCTTTAACCATTCATCTGTTGAAGGGCATCTCGGCTCTTTCCACAGTTTGGCTATTGTGAACATTGCTGCTATGAACATTGGGG
>NW_028046971.1:0-425 GCF_054177405.1 Leptonychotes weddellii
CGCCACTCTCAACCATCACCCATGATCTGCCCCCTGGTTCCTGGCTCCCCTCAGCCCTCTCGACACACACAACTTCATGTTTCGGGCCAGTGTGGATGACCCGACCATGACCTGAGGTGCATGACCCTTGCCCTCTGCTGTCCCTCCTTCACTCCAGTCTGGGCCCTTCCCTTCCAGAAACCATTCCAGCTGCAAGCTTCGAAACTCTCCCACCTGGTGTGGACAACCACCGCCTCCTGGGCTTCTTTTTTTTTTTTAAAGATTTATTTATTTATTTATTTGAGAGAGAGAGAATAAGAGACAGAGAGCATGAGAGGGAGGAGGGTCAGAGGGAGAAGCAGACTCCCTGCCGAGCAGGGAGCCCGATGCGGGACTCGATCCAGGGACTCCGGGATCATGACCTGAGCCGAAGGCAGTCGCTTAAC
>NW_028046972.1:0-425 GCF_054177405.1 Leptonychotes weddellii
TTGCATTTCCCGAATAGATCATGTAATATCATACTCCATATCTTTGTACTTGTTAATCCGTTTGCATGGGTGTTCTTCTCATCCATCTGGTTATGAAATAGAATAAGGAATGAAACATTCCTTGAGACACAGCTCACATACTGTTTGTGTTATGAAGTCCTTCTTGACAGTTTCAATTTTTCCTCATAGTCTTTTTTTTTATGCATATATGGAATTTTTTTTAATTTATTATTTTTTTTTATTCTTATGTTAATTCCCATACATTACATCATTAGTTTTAGATGAAGTGTTCCATGATTCATTGTTTGTGCATAACACCCAGTGCTCCATGCAGAACGTGCCCTCCTCAATACCCACCACCAGGCTAACCCATCCTCCCACCCCCCTCCCCTCTAGAACCCTCAGTTTGTTTTTCAGAGTCCATC
>NW_028046973.1:0-425 GCF_054177405.1 Leptonychotes weddellii
CCAGGGATGCATCAGTTGTGGAGTTGGGACCTGTGGGTGGGGGGCTGAAGCCCCCAGAGGGTCCCGGGAAAGAGACAAGAGGAGGGTGGAGGGCTGGAGCTTCCCATAGAGACCCCCTCTAGGCTCAGACCCTCCTGGTATATCTGCCCTGGGGCCCTGAAGACCCTTCTGCATACACCTGGAGCTTTGAGTGATGGGCGTGTGGGAAGGGGCAAGCCTGGGGGGACAGTGTGGTCCTCCATTCCTTGGAGGGGTGGATGCCCCTCTGGATGACCCTCCCTGGAGCACCCTCATTCCCATCCTATATTGTGGGTCTTCCCAGACAGGGTCAGGAGTTGACCACAGGACCACAGAGGGGACAGGGCTGGGTTCCTCACCTGAGACCACCAGCTCCAGGGGGTCACTGGGGTGCGACCAAATCTGGG
>NW_028046974.1:0-425 GCF_054177405.1 Leptonychotes weddellii
GGCACCTGCACCCCAATGTTCATAGCAGCAATGTCCACAATAGCCAAACTGTGCAGAGAACCGAGGTGGCCTTCAACAGATGAATGGATAAAGAAGATGTGGTTCATATATACAATGGAATAGTATTCAGCCATCAGAAAGGATGAATATTTACCATTTACATCGACGTGGATGGAACTGGAGGGTATTATGCTGAGCGGAATAAGTCAATCAGAGAAGGACAATTATATGGTTTCGTTCATACGTGGAATATAAGAAACAGCACAGAGGACTGTACCTCTTTTAAAGAAACATAACTTTAAATTTTAGAACCAATTATGTAGAACCTTGTCTACATAAGATGATGGGCAGGAAAGGGGAACACTTCGTTTTTTTTCTCCCTGGTGCACAGAATCCAGAATTGAAGTTTCTGCCATTTGGGACAT
>NW_028046975.1:0-425 GCF_054177405.1 Leptonychotes weddellii
ATTTTTTAGAGAGCGAGCGAGAGAGAAACAGCATGAGAGGGGAGAGGGTCAGAGGGAGAAGCAGGCTCCCCGCTGAGCCGGGAGCCCGATGTGGGACTCGATCCCAGGACCCCGGGATCATGACCTGAGCCGAAGGCAGACGCCCAACCATCTGAGCCACCCAGGCGCCCTACAGGAATCTCTTTGAACCTCCCATATCTATGTATGGTTCCCATACATATGAAATTACTATTTTTTCCTGTCAATCTGTTTTATGCCAGTTTAATTAATAGACACAGGCAACAGTACCTAAAAGAGTAGAGGAAAAAATTTACCTTCCATTCACATCCATGCTTTCCTGAAAAACAGATGAGTGGAGAAGCCGTCTTAGACCTTCCAGCCCCAGTAGACTCCTCATCTACAAGAAACAAGGCCAGCCAGCAGCT
>NW_028046976.1:0-425 GCF_054177405.1 Leptonychotes weddellii
CAGGTCATGATCCCAGGGTTCTGGGATCGAGTCCTGCATCAGGAGCAGGGAGCCTGCTTTTCTCCCTCTCCCTCTGCTGCTCCCCCTGCTTGTGCTCTCTCCTCTCTCTCTCTGTCAATCTCAAATAAATAAATCTTTAAAAATAATTTTTTTAAATTTTTTTAATGCTTTATTTTTTTTAAAAAAGATTTTATTTATTTGATAGAGAGAGCACAAGCAGGGGGTGGGGAGCAGCAGGCAGAGGGAGAGGGAGAAGCAGACTCCCCACTGAGCAGAGAGCCCGATGTGGGGCTTGATCCCAGGACCCTGAAATCATGACCTGAGCCGAAGGCAGACGCTCAACCAACTGAGCCACCCAGACACCCCTAAATAAATAAAATCTTGAAAAAAAAATTATTCCCTTGCAAAATTTGGTAAGTAATTGT
>NW_028046977.1:0-425 GCF_054177405.1 Leptonychotes weddellii
GGCGGTGTCTAGTGGAGGGGACGGCCACTCTCTCCAGGTGCCCATCGCGGCCTCTGAGGAGAGGCCTAGTAGTGGTCAGCCTCGATCCCCTTCCTGTCAGGCAGACCCCCAGACCCCGGCCTTGCGGACCCTCTGGGCCCTCCCCACGTCCTCACCGGGAGAAGGGAGGAGAATGTCCCTCCTGGCCATGGACGTCAGCTGCTTCTCACAGCCCTTCGCTGAGCCTCCGGGTTCTGTGGGCCGAACGAGGGCTGTTAGCACGCACCTGGGAGGACAGAGCATGTTGGTTAAGTGGCGCGCCCACAAGAAGGGCCTGACAGCCACGAGATGCTCAGAGGGTCCGTGTGGAGCCGCCCTGCCTCCAGCAGGGAAACCGAGACCCAGAAGGGGCAAGACCTGAGCGGAGCGACACGGCAGTCAGTGGC
>NW_028046978.1:0-425 GCF_054177405.1 Leptonychotes weddellii
GGGCGCCTGGGTGGCTCAGTTGGTTAAGCGACTGCCTTCGGCTCAGGTCATGATCCTGGAGTCCCGGGATCGAGTCCCGCATCGGGCTCCCTGCTCGGCAGGGAGTCTGCTTTGTCCTCTGACCCTATCCCCTCTCATGTGTTCTCTCTCTCTAATTCTCTCTCTCTCAAATAAATAAATAAAATCTTTAAAAAAAAAATAAAAAGAAAAAAAGAAAATGCCCATTTGACAGTGAGTTAAACCAATATGAGTTTATTTATTTCTACCACTTTCAACATGTTTGCTCTTCTTCATCAGGATGTTGCTACTTGGTCACAAAAAGCTGCTATAGTTCCAGCCATCACATCTGATTTAAATCACTAGCCCTCATATAATTACCCTTTGTATTTATAATAACCATTTCACTTCTTTAGTTTCAGTTGTGA
>NW_028046979.1:0-425 GCF_054177405.1 Leptonychotes weddellii
GGGGGGGGTGGAACCCTCATGGGACAGTGTGGCCTCAGGACCCTTGGGGTCACAGAAAGACCGGGGGTGCCTGAATGTGGCAGAACTCCCAGGTATCACAGCGGGGAAGCTGGCTGCAGAGACAGAGCCAAGGAGTGGGCTCTCAGCTTGGAGTTGCCATAAATCGTGATCCGTGGCACAATCGGGCCACTGCTCCTCCAGCAGGGACCCAACAAGCAGCAGATCTGGGGAGACTCCCCTTTCTCCCCCAGGAGGAGCAGCAAGGCTGCACACCGTAGTGATCTGCTGGGTTTGGAGACTCCACACGGTGTCGTGTGCCAGAGATAGAAATGCTCCGTCACAGGCCGGGTGAGCACGGAGTGCAGCCAGAGACCGGGGAGACAGGAGCGATTGACTGCTTTTCTCTGGGGGTTCACTGAGGAGTG
>NW_028046980.1:0-425 GCF_054177405.1 Leptonychotes weddellii
ATATAGAAGAGGAATGCAAGATAGAAACTTACCCAGACTGGGCGCCTGGGTGGCTCAGTCGTTAAGCGTCTGCCTTCGGCTCAGGTCATGATCCCAGGGTCCTGGGATCGAGTCCCACATCGGGCTCCCTGCTCGGCGGGAAGCCTGCTTCTCCCTCTCCCGCTCCCCCTGCTTGTGTTCCTGCTCTCGCTATCTCTCTGTCAAATAAATAAATAAAATCTTTAAAAAAAAAAAAAAAAAAAAAAGAAACTTACCCAGACTTATAAATCCACTGAAGCCCTTTTCACTCTAAGGATAATTTCATGAGGTGAATGTTCCTTGGAAAATAACCTTTAAGTGTTGACCTTTTCCCATATCCTAATTTTACAGATGAGTAAAAAAGAGCCTCAGGGAAAAAGTGACTTTCCTTAGGTCACGCTAGTCAT
>NW_028046981.1:0-9269 GCF_054177405.1 Leptonychotes weddellii
TCACTAATTCTCTCTTCTGCCTCATTATCCTAACAGTTCGAGCCTCCATTTTTGATTGCACCTCATTAATAGCCTTTTTGATTTCGACTTGGTTAGATTCTAGTTCTTTTATTTCTCCAGAAAGGGTTTCTCTAATATTTTCCATGCTTTTTTCAAGCCCAGCTAGTATCTTTAAAATCATCTTTCTGAACTCTAGTTCTGACATCTTACTAATGTCCGTATTGAGTAGGTCCCTGGCAGTCAGTACTGCCTCTTGTTCTTTTTGTTGAGGTGATTTTTTCCGTCTTGTCATTTTGTCCAGAGGAGAATAGATGAATGAGAGAACAAAATTCTAACACGGTAACAATGACCCCATAAAAATATACACTAAACAAATCAAAAGAGACCTGAAACCAGGCTAAAAGAAAGGGAAAGAAAGAAAAAAGAAAAAGATAAAATAAAAAAAACTAACAAACAAATGAACAAAAAAACCCAGAATATGATCAAATATGATCAGGCTGGTGCATAGATTAGTGCCACCTACTAGATTCTGGGCATATTTTGATCTGTTGGAAGAAAGTGCCTCCCAAAATTTTAAAGAAAGAGAAGCTTATATATGTACAAAAATAAGGGTAAATACGATGAAGGGATGGAATATGACTGTAAAGATGAAAGTTATAAAAGATTTTATAAAAGGAATTGATAAGATAAGAAGTTGAAAAATGAAAGAAGAGGATTTAAAATAAAAAAAAAAAAAGAGAATGTGATTAGGCAGGAGACTAGAAAAAGCCATACACTAGAGATTTAGGGTATATTTTGGTCAGTTAGAAGAAACTGTATCCCAAAATTTTAAAGAGAGAACAAGTTATATATATATACCAAAAACAAGGTTAACTACTATGAAGGGATAGAATATGACTATTCCAGAAAGTGGTCGCTTTCTTCAATCTCCTGTTGAGTTCGTAGGTGTTCAGAATGGTTTGATCCCTATCTAGCTGAATTTCCAGGACCAGACGAAATTTAGGTCTCTTACTCCTCTGCCATCTTGCTCCTCCCTCCTGACTGGACTTTAATTAAAGGGGAGGGTTGAGATGAAGAGAAAGAGAGGAGTCTCGTTGCCAAATAACCAGCGATAGGGTAAAGACAAAGAAATCATAAGTAGTGTTAAGGGTCTTGGCATAATATAAAAAGAAAGATCTGGGTTTTGCACAAGGTATATAGGAGAAATAAGAAAGAATACAGTCCCTATGTCACAATCTACAGAGAGATAGAATATTTTAAATTAATTAACGCAGTGCAGGGTGCTAGATGACACTGGAGTAATTAGACTAATATTGGAGATTCCACAATTGACTAATCTAATTCAAATCCAGGCCCTGTTACTTATCAGCAGTGAGATGTTCAGCCAGTTACCTAATTGCTATGAATCTCACTTTTTGCTTCCACAAAATGTGAATAATCATAACTCCAATTGTATAGAGTTTGGAGAAGGATTGGATGACATAATATAGGCAAAGCAATTAACACGGAGCATATAATCACCAAAGCCTGTTAGATGTGACTGTTTTTTAGAGAATTTCCATTCCCATTGCTGTTGTAATGCCATTACTAAAATCATATTAATCATCACTCTTTTAAGAGCTTTAATACACATATTCTTTAAAATAGTCAAGTATTAATGTGATCCATTTTGGGAACTGAGTTAGCAATAGGTCAGGGAAACAAAAGATTTCAGAGAAGATAAGAGATTTGATGTTGATTCAACCAGAAACTCTAAGGAGCATCCAGTAATCCAGAAATGAGTCTGCTACAACCAAACTTTGTTAACAGCTTAAGGTGATTTACAATTAATCCTCAAAACAATCATGAAATGGGTACTAGTATGATCCCCTTTTTACTAATGAGGAAACTGAGGTATAGAGGGATTAACTTGCCAGGGAACAGTCAGTTTATAAGTAGAGGAGCTGGAAATTGAACCCCAGAGGCTGGCCCCAGAATGGGCAAGCTTAATCTCTAGGCACCCCTGCCTCTGTTGGGTTACAATGGGCAGTGGTGAAGGTGGCTTGCATAACTCTGCTGTTGGATCAATTTCTGATTTCTGCATGGGGTGCTACACATAATATCACAAAAAGGTACTATTTCCCAAAACAAATTACTTGGGAAACTCATGGAGAGGGACATGACACAGAGGCTGTATTATCATTTTTCTTTTTTTGAGGCTTCAAAATAAAAGATACATCCTGGATTCCACATATTATGAAGTTCCGTGTACTATTCCATCATCGGGGCAAGCAAAGGAAAACTGCATTCACAGATGAATTGTGTCTGCAATCAGCCTTGAACTTCCTGTGTCCAACTGAAGAAATGATTTTCTTTGGTAATGCAACATTTGATGCAGATGGATAGCCAAATTACTCCCCAGTGTTGGAACACTCCCCGGCAAAATGAGGAAGACTTCAGTCAATTTGATTTGTACAGAAAACCACTATTGCTCAAACTAGCCAACCATCACTAATGTTTTTATATAAAGCTGAGGAGTTCAGAGGTCTCTGGGATGAGCCGAAGCTGTGGAATCAGGAGATACATGCTGCCTCTATCATTCAAGGCCGGCTCACACGTCATCTCCCTGAGCACCAGAAACAGAACAAATGGCTGGCAGAACACCTGGCTTGCACTTCTCCCATCTTAGCGCCCATCACAGCATATTAGACTTGTTACCCTCCTGCCTTCTTGACAACACTGATCTGTGGATGCTGATGAGAATCATTTTAAAAGTTGTTTTTTTTTTTCCCCTACCCAAAGGCCCTGAGTTGATGTGGAAAATTGTTTCACATATAACTTGAACATTATAGCCAGCTGTAGCTCTACTATGGTGCTCCCAATTTTCTGCTTGTTCAATCTCCATCTCCCCACTCACCCAGCTTGCTGCTGCATCTGCTGGAAAGCTGCATAGAGACTCACACCATGTCCAGCTCACCAGTTTCCCCTCTGCCTACTGTCCCATGCCAATGCCTCTGCAAGTCCATTCACACTTTCAGTAACACAACCACCGTCACCTCTGCTCCTCCTGATGCATCCCTCGTCTCCTCAGTAGGCAGATGTATCTGTTTTCTTACTGTTTCCTCATGCAGACAAGTGGGACAAGAGGCAGGGGTGTAGATGTTGTAACCAAATAAGGTTTCTTTATAGAGTTGTTCCACGTTTACCAAATGCATCAAACAAGTCCCTTGGTCCTCTGGGATGCAGCCCAGGGCATGTGGGGAATTAACTGGAATGGGACAAGGTCATGGTTAGGTAGGTTAATGTCCAGCTTTGCCCTCTACTCAGGATTCCTTCCCACTTCGGACCTGGATATAGTGTCCTTTGGTGCCTAAACTCTAGCTCATTTACAATGCTCCTTTCTCTCCTGGACATGCTGTCTCTCCCAACACCCTATCTCATGGGTCTTTTCTACCTTAGGTCACCACTCAGATCTTAATAATACTGAACAGTAGTGGCTAAGATTCATCTTCTTTCTCATGCTTCTCCTAGATGTCATGGAAATAAAAGTATGTGGCCAATCCCACTGATCGAAGTGAGGAGACCCAGAAGTCCAAGGAAAATGAAAATTAGTGGGAGTATATCTTTCTCTTTCAAGATGGGGGGAGAGGTCTGACTTCAGTTTTAATAAGAACAACAGTTTATTCAAAAATAAATGCATAAAATAAAAAATATATGTTTATATAACCAAGAAAGCCAGTCACAGTGATTTCATCTCAGAGGAAAGGAGCAGAGATAGATAGGACATCAGTTAAATCTATATGTCAGTATGTCCAAATATCACCTCCAAACCACACAGACCTGAATACCTCTTAATTTGTTTTACATCAGAATTTATTTGAACTCCTGTTTCTTCACCCCACCAACCAGATGATAAGTGCCTTGGACTCAGTGGCAATATCCTATTTATAATGACATCATCATCTAAAACACAGAAGTCACTTGAAGAACATTATCTCTGCCATATGCCTTGCTATGTAATATTAATGCATAGTTATTTTGGCATTTGATAAAACAACTTATAAAAAGAATATAGGATATTTTATTACCCAACACTGACAGATAAGTAGGCTGAGGCACAAAGAGGTTTCCTACCTCAAAGTCAAAGCCACTAGAAGCACTTAATCTATCCAATCTTATATGATTCTCCAGACTCTTTTACTGGGGAAAGCTATATGTAGTCCATCCATCCATTCATCCATCCATCCATCCATCCATCCATCCATCTGTCCATCTATCCAACCATTTATGCAGTTATTTACCACAAACATATTAGGTACTATTCTATACTACACAATGTGACAGTCATGGGGGACATGATATGAGTGAAAAAGAAATTAACCTCTACCCTCAAAGAGCCTACAGTCTGGTCAGAAAACATATTCATCAAATAATCCAACACAAATGCAGCAGATACAACGTAAACTGGATACCCAGTACAAATGCTCACCAAACAGTTTCTCATGGAACAGATTTGTCAGGCTCCGGCTAGGAATCCTGATGATGCACTACTCTTCTCTCTCGACTGTATGCTCCCCTCCCAGCCAGCTACGCGTTTCAACCCACCTCATCCCCTGTTCCAGTGCTCTGA
Source organism: Leptonychotes weddellii (assembly GCF_054177405.1). Taxonomy (NCBI): domain Eukaryota; kingdom Metazoa; phylum Chordata; class Mammalia; order Carnivora; family Phocidae; genus Leptonychotes; species Leptonychotes weddellii. The sequence goes on from NW_028046981.1 coordinate 4,610, forward strand.
CAGCCAGGGTGAACAGAAGGGGCTCCAGCATAGTACTGGACCAAGCACTGACCTTGCTTTGCTGTTGCATCAGCCGTGACTTTGATGCTGAGCACGTGCCTCGTTCCTCTCTAATTCTCTTTCTCTGTCTTGAGCCTGGGGTGTCAGAGAAAAAGGAAGGAAGAGTAGCCATTAGAACTCCACTGGAGATGTGGTATGATAGAAGAGCAGTCACCTCCCTTTAGGAAAGCCTAAAAACAAAAGGGTGTGTGTTGGGGCACCTGGGTGGCTCAGTGGGTTAAGCAACTGCCTTCGGCTCGGGTCATGATCCCAGGGTCCTGGGATCGAGTCCCACATCAGGCTCCCCCTGCTCTGCTGGGAGCCTGCTTCTCTCTCTGCCTCTGCCTGCCACCCTCCTCCCCCCGCTTGTGCGCTCTCTCTCTGTCAAATAAAGAAATAAAATCTTAAAAAAAAAAGGGTGTGTGTTTATTAAATAATCAGTATGTACACTGAACCTAGGGGATATCTGTCAAAAGCCAAAGTAGAAATACTAGCTGCCATTCATGGGGTGCTCACACCTGCTTAGCTGCCATCATCAAACTTTCCAAAGCCTACAATCCTGGTTGTATAGTATAGGCCATGTTGTGGCCACAGCTACTCAAATGCTCTGTTTGCCTTGGTAGAAGTTTTGAGTAAATAAATATTACTTTAAAAATTGCAAATATTTCGGGCGCCTGGGTGGCTCAGTCGTTAAACGTCTGCCTTCAGCTCAGGTCACGATCCCAGGATTCTGGGATCGAGCCCCGCATCGGGCTCCCTGCTCGGCGGGAAACCTGCTTCTCCCTCCCCCACTCCCCCTGCTTGTGTTCCTGCTCTCGCTGTCTCTCTCTCTGTCAAAAAATAAATAAAATCTTTAAAAAAAAAATTGCAAATATTTCACAGAGTGATTGTTGCTCACCCTTTGTCCATACACGTCTCGTAAGTTTGTTGTACAGCTTAAATACACATACACACACACAATGAAAATTCAGGATTTTTAGAAGGAAATGATCCAGAATTGTCAAACAAATACAACCATCTGGCCTCTTCTGTGAGGGGATGTTTGTTATAATTTAATCTTGGAGTCAGATGGATTTGACATTGATTCTTGGATCAGCACTTCATAATTGTGTAAACTTGGGAAGTGACCTTGTTGTGGGTGGGTGTGTGTGTGTGTGTCTCAGCTTCCTCATCTGTAAAAGTGAGATAAAAATCCACATATTTTAAATATTTAATGACACACTTCATGTTGGTGTCCAGCAGAGTGCATGATATATTTTAGGATTGCAATAGTTAGCTCTATGCCACAGACCTATGTTATTCGGGAAGATGATGATACTTACAGCATTCCAACAGCTCAGAGAACATAAGCTGATTAATTCATCTTTTACCATGACTTTTAAAGAACCAAATATGATTTTAAAATGTGAACTTTGTATACATCTGTCTTAATCTGATTATATAAGGATTTATCTCTTTGAAACGTGTTGTGATCCTAAAACTGATTTCATTCTTTATTCTGTGTGATTCTGTTCTAAAGTTGGTTAGTAAAGACATGGGGAGACAGCAGTTTGAACAGACAAATGTCTCAGGCTTTTTTTTTTTTTTTTTTTAAAGGAGGCAGCATGACATTATAGGAAAAAAGCCTAGTCTAGGGGTCAGAAAACTGGATTAGAACTCTGGATTTTCTATAGCCTTAAAGCACATCATTTACCATTTCTGAATCTCTGATATCTTTACTTAAGAGGATCAAATCACCCACCTCGCAGTGTTGTGTCAAAACTCAAAATACAGATGAAGTGCCAAGTACATAGTCAGTGCTCAGTACATAACTACTACGTTTATATGAAGATCTTCATGCACAATCTATGGCAAGTAAATTATTTTTTAAAAATATTTATTTATTTATTTGAGAGAGAGAGAGAGCAGAGGGAAGGGGTAGAGGGGGAAGGGAGAGAGAGAATTTCAAGTAGACTCTCTGCTGAGTGCAGAGCCTGACTCAGGGCTTGATCTCAAGATTGTGAGATGATGACCTGAACCAAAATCAAGAGTTGGATGCTTAATTGACTGAGTCACCCTTATGGCAAGTAAATTCTTATCACTGTAACTTTCTCTATGTATAAGTTAGAATATATGTCTTTGTGAGAATAATTTGGTTTGGATAAGTTTTTGAATATTTATCACATATATTTTAGACATAACAAAGAAGGTACTAAAATGATTGCAGAAAGGTGTATATAGTGAAAACATAACTAGACCATGCCTCAGAATAAATAAGAATTTCAGTGCATATTTGCCAATATTAAATTGGTAGGTTGAAAGAAGCTATATGATTCACTTTCTTATCTTCTAAACCACTCTCTCCTAAAATGAGGAAAAATAAATTGCATTTATCTTTCTCCATGATATGCCCACCTATTATAGCACTTCTTATTACATTGTTTGTATGCTTCATCTACCAAAACAAGAGCAATATTGGCAAAGCAGTCATGTCCTGTATGATAACCATGGATATGAGGGTAGACACTGGAGTCACACAGCTGGAACTGCCCCCAAGTATCGAATTCACCCACCACGTGGCCTTTGGCAAGTTCCTGAAGCAATCTGAACTCCATTTGATCAATCTGTGAGAAGGGAGGCAGATATTTGCTTTGAGCTTACAGAGTTGTGGGAACTTTTGCTCTGTTAGAACAAAGCCTGGCACATGACAATCAAATTGGTAAGAGTTAGCTATTATGGCATCTCAAAATGCTCAGCAATGGTAGGTACTCAGTGAATGTTGAATGAATGAATAAATGCATAATGAACAAATGAATGTGAAACAGATGTACAGTATCAGAGGATTGAGAATGATCAGGACTTCAACTTTGAGACAGTTATATGCCCATGCTGTCTCAGTAGGGGCCTCGCTAGTTTACTTTTCAGAACAGGCTGGCTTCCAGTAAAAATGTCAGGCATCTCCCACCTGTGATCTTCCAGGATTGCAAGATGGGTATGAGGGTTTTTTGTTTGAATTCATGCTGAGTGTGTCTAGAAAACACACAATATCTAAGTGATTGTCTTTATCAATAGGTTGACCTGGGCTTTAGGCCAAATACTCATAGGAAAAATTACATTGAAAACAAATATTTCCAGGAAAGTGATTCTGTAAACTCATATTGAGTGTTGTGTCTGTTCTTCTCTCAGGGCACTCCGATATGGAAAGAGAGAGTGAGAGAGGACAGCCCTTTCTCAAAACTGATTTCTTGGATATTTTCAATTTCATAAATGCTTTTATTCCTTCTGGCAACAGCAAAATGAATAAGCACATAGTATGGGGAGGAGATGCAGTCCATAAAAACTGCACTGAGTGCATGGGCAGCGGCCTCCCTCAGACTTGGTAAGTGTCTTATCAGCAGGTGCAGCCTTCCCCCAGCTGAAGCTGAGCAAGCTGGGAAAGGGCTGTTGAAATGTGGGGAGCTGTGATCTTGTTTGAAGAGGACAAGGAAACAAACCTGACCCCTGTTTCAAGGATTAGGATTTGCTATAGGGAGAGCCCAGGAAGTGGCACTTCATGGCAAAACCCCACTCCATTCTGGGATACAGATGCCTACTTTGGTGATGTCCTGTTTCCTAAAGAGGAAAATCCATAGCAGGAGGTTTTGTCAAGTAATTAGTACCTCCCTCTGGTGGAACTGGTGGCATTAAAAGAAAAATAAGAAGAAAAAAAAAAGAGAACGTGAAGCAACACAACATGTGGGTACTTATGTACTAGGTCATGCTCTAAGAATGAAAATGGTCTTTGCACCGTAGGAAAGAATAAACTTGGCAAATGAGTCCTGATACCACCCCTTCCACTTGATCCCTAAACTTAATTGAAATAAATCTTGTATAAATGTCAAAATGTCTGGTATAACATCAATAGCAGACTACAAGAGAAGGAAAGGGTGCTGCAAACTTAGCATAAATCAGTTTATCATAATCCATATATTTTTGGGTTTATTGTATTAGCAGCAGGGCAAGACTAAAGAAAATTTAAATACGTGACATGATCAACTTATTTTAGAAAAATTCTCGAGGTGGCGGAGCAAGATGGCAGAGAAGTAGGAGACCTGGATTTCATCTCCTCTCAGGAATTCAGCTGGATAGGGATCAAACCATTCTGAACACCTACAAACTCAACAGGAGATCGAAGAAAAGAATAGCAACAACTCTCATCAGAAAAGCGACCACTTTCTGGAAGGTAGGACGTGCGGAGAAGTGAATCCGAGGCGATATTCGGGAGGATAGACGGCGGGGGAGGGGCCTCTGTCGGCCACTTCTGGCAAGTGATACAAACACGGAGCACAAAATCAGAACTTTTAAAAGTTTGCTCCGCCGAGGGATGTCACTCTGGTGGCTAAGCGGGGGGTGGAACCCTCCGAGACAGTGTGGTCTCAGGACCCTCGGGGTCACAGAAAGACCGGGGGTGCCTGAGTGTGGCAGAGCTCCCAGGTAACGGAACAGGGAAGCCGGCTGCAGAGGCGGAGCCCAGGCGCGGGCTCTCAGCTCGGGGTTGCCATAAACCGTGATCCGCGGCACAGTCGGGCCACTGCTCCTCCAGCAGGGACCCAACAAGCGGCAGATCCGGGGAGACTCACCTTCCTCCCCCAGGAGGAGCCAC
>NW_028046982.1:0-425 GCF_054177405.1 Leptonychotes weddellii
GTAATTGGAGGGGTAGACGAACCATGAGAGACAATGGACTCTGAAAAACAAACTGAGGGTTCTAGAGGGGAGGGGGGGGAGGATGGGTTAGCCTGGTGATGGGTATTGAGGAGGGCACGTTCTGCATGGAGCACTGGCTGTTATGCACAAACAATGAATCATGGAACACTACATCTAAAACTAATGATGTAATGTATGGGGATTAATATAACAATAAAAAAATTTTAAAAAATGAATAACTGAAAGATAATTGAAAAATGCATAACTTTGTTCTTAAATGAGTCAGTGTGTTTTCATGCTGAGTCTATGGACTACCTGTGACACACATCTCTCAGTGTGAGAAACGCTTCAATTGATCAAATAATTTAGCTACTTTGAAGAGACTGTTAACATCACAATGAGGCTCCCCACCAACCAGCAATGTT
>NW_028046983.1:0-425 GCF_054177405.1 Leptonychotes weddellii
CACCGCCAGCACAATCACCTATGTAACTGCCAGTGAGTAAAGGAAACCCACTACGCTAAATGACATTTCAGTGATGAAGACCCAGGGATATTAAAACAGTTGTGTTACAGTGGTACCATGAGGTCAGGGCATTATACTGCCTATGCCAAGACCAGAGCTGCGAATAGTCATCTCTCTAATCTCGTTCTCCATGGTGATACTCCACAAGATTTCGAAATGCAGTCAGCCAAAGGGCAGTGGTTTCACATCAGTGATACACATGTGCAAGCTGTGCCTACAGCCAAAGTACTGAACTCACAAGCGTACCTCCTGTTTTATGAGAGAGTATTGTAATAGTTTCAAAGAGTGCTTTCTCGGCTTTTAAAATGGCTGTAATTAATAATAATAATAATAAAGAAGTAAAGACTAACTGTAAAATCATGTTC
>NW_028046984.1:0-425 GCF_054177405.1 Leptonychotes weddellii
AAACTAATGATGTAATGTATGGGGATTAACATAACAATAAAAAAATTTTTTTAAAAAGAAATAAATAAAATCTTTAAAAAAAATCGTTTTTTTCTTTCTCTGCTCCAGTGTAAATAGTTTCTATTGCTATGTCTTCAAAATCACTGAATTTTTTTAAGAGGAAGGAATAGTTTAATACTATGCAGTGTATTTTTGATCATGATTTTCATATAATTAGTGCATTTTGTTTTGAGATAAGTATTTTTTTTATATCTAGAACTCCTGTTTGGGCCCTCTTTGTATTTTTCCATTTCTCTTCTCATTATTTTCATGCTTTTCTTTACATCCTTGAGAATATTCATAATATTTAATTATTTATTATACCTGTTTTACAGTACTTATCTGATAATTCCATCATCTCTATCATTTCTTGGAAAGCTTTCATT
>NW_028046985.1:0-425 GCF_054177405.1 Leptonychotes weddellii
TGGGGGGGGTGGGGGGTGACAGCGAGGACCAGAGCAGGGGCAGGGCCTCTGGGAACAGCCTGTCACAGCCAAGTGTTCTTTGGGAAGCAGGAAGCAAGCAGAAGATGAGGAAGTAGATGGTGAGAGAAGAGAAAGGGGGTGAGTGGCAGTTGGGGGGGGTGGCAAGTGCAATGGGGGGGAGGGCTGAAGTAGGTGGGAAGGCCTCACTCCAGGGGCTGCTCAGCCCCAGCGCCACCCCCCCCCCTGCCCTCCTCCAGCTCCCTTGAAGATTTGCAGCTTGCAGGGTGTGTGTGAGAGCCACCCTCGTCCTCAGTGTGCCCAGTCTTCCCTTCTCCCCCTGAGTGGCACCAGGGCCGGGGCCGGGCACAGGCCTGTGCTCTAGGATGGGAAAGGATGGGATCCCCACATGGGAGTTCCACGACTGA
>NW_028046986.1:0-425 GCF_054177405.1 Leptonychotes weddellii
AGCCCTCCTGCAGGGAGCAGGGGTCACAGCAGACAGGGCGGTGGCAGGGCTCACAGATGGGGCGCGTGCAGCGGCAGGTGCAGGTCACGGGGCGGCACACGGTGGTCTGGCAGGACACGGGGCGGCAGCAGCAGGGGTCACGGCAGCAGCAGGGCTGGCAGTAGCCTCCCCCACAGCCCGGGGAGGAGCAGGTGGAGCCACAGCAGGAGTCGGACATGGTGATGTCGGGTTGGTTTGGGTTGGACTGGTGAGATGATTTGGGTGTTGTCAGGTGTGAATGTCTTTGTCGGGCTCTGGGGCCTTTATATACCCTGGCCAGCTGCTGCTGACCACCCGCCCACACCATTTATCTTTTGGCCAATTAAGTAGAATTTTGTTCTGACTAATGATTGCATTGCTTGTGACATACTCATGATCTCATTAAA
>NW_028046987.1:0-425 GCF_054177405.1 Leptonychotes weddellii
TTGTCACCAAGTGTTCATATCTATTATCCCCACTTTATAGATGAGAGAACAGCAGAGAGAGTTTAAGTAATTTGCTGAAAATTCACACAACAGAAAAGGACTTAAGCGAGGAAGGCTGGTTCTAGATTTTGTCCATTTAGCCACAATCTTGTATTTCCATAAAGAAGAGTTGCCTGGTGCTTTGAGAATCATTAACTGGGGATGGGGATGGGGAATTTGAGGTAGTCAGGAAAGGTGCCCTAAGGAAAGACAGCTAAACTGAAATAAGAAATATGTGTAGGTTTAATTGGACAAAAGGAAAGTAAAGGTGTTTATGCAGAAGGAAGCTTTATGTAAAGGCCCAATGGTGGGGAGAGTAGGGTGCTTATAGGGTCTGAATGAGATCAGTGTGGTGGAGCAGAGAGAGCAAGGGAAGTGTGGACAAG
>NW_028046988.1:0-425 GCF_054177405.1 Leptonychotes weddellii
CTTGTCCACACTTCCCTTGCTCTCTCTGCTCCACCACACTGATCTCATTCAGACCCTATAAGCACCCTACTCTCCCCACCATTGGGCCTTTACATAAAGCTTCCTTCTGCATAAACACCTTTACTTTCCTTTTGTCCAATTAAACCTACACATATTTCTTATTTCAGTTTAGCTGTGTTTCCTTAGGGCACCTTTCCTGACTACCTCAAATTCCCCATCCCCATCCCCAGTTAATGATTCTCAAAGCACCAGGCAACTCTTCTTTATGGAAATACAAGATTGTGGCTAAATGGACAAAATCTAGAACCAGCCTTCCTGGCTTAAGTCCTTTTCTGTTGTGTGAATTTTCAGCAAATTACTTAAACTCTCTCTGCTGTTCTCTCATCTATAAAGTGGGGATAATAGATATGAACACTTGGTGACAA
>NW_028046989.1:0-425 GCF_054177405.1 Leptonychotes weddellii
TAAGAGACTCTTAATCTCCAGAAACAAACTGAGGGTTGCTGGAGTGGAGGGGGGTGGGAGGGATGGGGTGGCTGGGTGACAGACACTGGGGAGGGTATGTGCTATGGTGAGCGCTGTGAATTGTGTAAGACTGTTGAATCACAGATCTGTACCTCTGAAACAATATATCATATGTAAATTTAAAAAAATTGTCAGCTTCTGTATGTAGATCTTTATGTAGTGTTATCGAAATTTTGGAATAAAAATGTAGTTTCTAGGGGCACCTGGGTGGCTCAGCCAGTTGGGTGGTCGATTTTTTATTTTGGCTCATGTCATGAGATTGAGCCCCACTTCCAGCTCTGTGCTCAGTGCAGAGTCTGCTTGGGACTCTTTCTCCCTCTCCCTCTGACCCTCCCCCTGCTCACACACACACTCTCTCTCTCTCA
>NW_028046990.1:0-425 GCF_054177405.1 Leptonychotes weddellii
AGAATCTGAAAATAGCCATCACAAATGAGCTTTGCATCTTTCCACTGTGGATCACCACTGCTTATTCCCATACTCTCCCTCCCTCTCACTGCTGGGGCGAGTGAGAAGGCAGGCAGGATCAAAGCGACCAGTAATGGCTAAAAAGTGCCTAATTTGCCTACTTGTAGTAGTTAGCACTCAAAGCAGGGGTTTCTTTTTTCTTTTATTTATTTATTTTTTTATTCTTATGTTAATCCCCATACATTACATCATTAGTTCTAGATGAAGTGTTCCATGATTCATTGTTTGTGCATAACACCCAGTGCTCCATGCAGAACGTGCCCTCCTCAGTACCCACCACCAGGCCAACCCATCCTCCCACCCCCCTCCCCTCTAGAACCCCCAGCCTGTTTTTCAGAGTCCATCGTCTCTCATGGTTCGTCCAC
>NW_028046991.1:0-425 GCF_054177405.1 Leptonychotes weddellii
TTCCACCCTGGACCGTGACCCAGAATCGGGGACGTGTCCACGTGGGAAGGGGGCGCTGGCAGACAGGCGGGCTGCGCGTCGTCCTCGCGGGCTTCTCCCAGAGCCGGAGCTCTGGCCAGGACCTGCGGGCACCCTCTGCCCCCACCGCGGCACACCAGGCCCCGCCCCACCTGCGTTTCTGGAACGTTCCCTCCCGCAGCTCCGTCCGGGGCTAGCTCCCAGGCACCCCCTCAGAGAGGCTCTGACTCGTCCTGAGCTGGCACCTCCACCCCGCCGCCCCGGGGCACCACGCCAGGCCGGTCCCCACTGTCCTCCCTCTGGCAGCACAAGGTCAGACACAGGACGAGTCGCCACTCACCCAGACCTCGGACCCCGGCAGATCCCGCCACGGATGCTCCGGGCACCTTCCACACAGGCGAGGGCTC
>NW_028046992.1:0-9269 GCF_054177405.1 Leptonychotes weddellii
AGAGTTGTGCTCTTCTTTTCTTTGATCTCCTGTTGAGTTTGTAGGTGTTCCGAATGGTTTGATCCCTATCCAGCTGAATTCCTGAGAGGAGACGAAATCCAGGTCTCCTACTCCTCCGCCATCTTGCTCCACCTCCCCGCCTTTTTAATTTTTAATACAGAGACAGAAAGATGGCAGGTTCACTATCACTGGAAGTATTTGGGCCAGTGCTGGACATGATTTGCTGGTGGTGTTTTGAAGGAATTCAAATACCCCTTGGGGGTGATGGCCATTTCTCAATGATGCTGCTCCAGGACACCCCAGTGCTGGATGGTCCACTTTCTCCTTTGCATACCCACTGTGCCCTTGAATGAGTTTTGTTGTTGCACTTGGGACACCTTAGTGAACTTAATTTCTGCAGTAGATTTAATGTACCTTCACATCTCCAGTGCTTAGCACAGAGTGGGGACTTAATAAAGGCTTATGAATGAATGTTGGTTTGGATGGTAGGGACACATGATTTCTTGGGTCCCTTCCAACCCCAGGATTTCATACTTCCATGCACAAAATGAGCCCCCCTCCTCCCAGCACTAATCAGTGCATTTAGCTCCTCCTGCCCTAGCTGGTTCTGAGTCCTGGGGGAGATCCACTGAGTCTAGGGGGAGGTCACCTCCTCCTCCCCAGTGCAGGGTCTGGGGTCACAACCAATCCTGCACAGGCCAGGATGGCAGGACCTAGTCTTCAGACCCTCAGCTCACAGCTAGACACAGTGCCAGACTCAGTGCTTTGAGATTATTTTTGCATTACTAATAACAGTGTCCGTACTGATAGTGGCCACATATTGGATGCTTATTATGTGCAAATAACACATGGTTACTTTGCACAACCTCTTTTAAATCGTCTTTATAATCTACATTTTCTAACGTAAAAACAGAATCCTAGGTTTCAGAGAAGATACATGGCGGATCCTGGATGCAAGCCTGGTCCTCCCAAGGACTGTGTTTCCCCGGCAGGATGTCACACAACTTCTCCAAACTTCCATGAAATCATAGAATCAGACAGGTTTTGATTTGCCCTTTCTCCCCAGAAGCAGCCTTTAATGGTTGTCAACCCTGGGTCAAGGTTGTGTTTGTGCCAATGGGTAATTGGATGAGGCCCCCACTGTTGTGGTTAGAGGTGTGAGATTGGACTCAGACCACCTTTGGGTCAAATCTAGGCCCCACCACCTAGCAGCTTGTGCCAATCACATAGGCAGTTGTCAAGGATTTGATCAGGTAAACCACACAGAGCCACTCAGCACAGTCCTGCCACCTTGCAGATGCTCCATAAATTATCAGTATTGGAGCAAAAGTGAAAGGCTGGAGGTCATTTTTTCCTTTTCTGATCTTTTCTTTTTTTAAGGTTTAAGTATTTTATTTCATTTTATTTTTTTAATTTTAATTCCAGTGTCATTAACATATATTAGTGTCAGGTGTACAATGTAGTGATTCAACACTTCCTTAATGGAGGGGAAGCCTCACTTCCTGGGATGGAGTCACAACAGAGCAACCATCCTTTGGCCACCCTCTGTGGGCCATCCTGGATTGGAGACACTCAGGGACTCTGCCCGTATTACCCAGGATCCCCTGAAGGCAGAGCCCGAGATAAGGACTCACGTGGTTTATGAGGGGAGTGATGGCAGGAACTCGAAGTCGGGGGCAGATGAATGGGGCAGGAAGGAGGAGGCCCCAGTCAAGGGAGCAGTATTGAGTGCGCTGCTCGGGGTGAAAGGGGTTCCGTGGCGCTCAGGTGGGTAGAACACCCTGCGAAGTTGTCTCCCTACAGAGATGGCTGCGAGGAGGGTTCTCCCCCAGCCCCTGCCCCCCGTGGCTGAGGCCCACTCCTCTGCACGTCCAGGGCCTGAGCAGCCTTGCTAGGCTTTGGGAGAGCCCAGAGCAGAAGGCCAAGAGCTGTTGCTGGCGCTGGAGGTGGGACTCTGCCAGGAGAGCCGCGGTATGCACCTCAGCCACAGCTGAAATAGAGGGCCCAGGGTCCACTGGCCTCCCTGCCCCTGGGAGGGGCTGCCTTTTCAGGAAGCTCACCCTGATGGTGGCCTAGGCGGGGGCTTTGAGTCGGGAACTGGGAAAAAAGCCTCGGCCTTCATCAGGAAAACGGAAGGTCTCAGGTCTTCCCATCCGGGGTGCCCCGCCCAGTCAGATGCCCAAGCCTGGGGCTCGTGTGCTGAACTCTGCCAGTATTCTCACACTGTGGATTCTCTCCCTGTCCTTGAGCTTGCATGCTCCACCAGCTCCATAGTGCCTGGCACATGAGATGAATGAGAACCTCTTCCTGGTGGCCATGTTGGGGGAAAGGGGAGGAATATATTTCTACTGTAGGCTCTCTTGGGAGCCCCGCCTTCCTACCATTGCTCTATGGCTAGAGGTCCAAACTCTGTGCCAGGCAGGCAGAGAGCATTGCAGATACTCTCTGTGTTGAAACTTTATTGGAAAGAAACATTATGTAGAAAAGAAACATATGTACATAAAACATTATGTAGGAAATGAAATGCCTTTCTTTTTTTTATTATTTGTTTTTTATTTTTTATTTTTAGAAAGAGGGAGAGCATGCGCCACCTGGAGGGGGGCGTCATTGGGGGAGGGGGAAGGGGCAGAGGGAGAGGGAGAGAGAATCCCAAGCAGGTTCCACACCCAGCATGGAGCCCACCTCGGGGCTTGATCTCATGACCCTGAGATTATGACCTGAACTGAAATCAAGAGTCTGATGCTTAACTGACTGAGTCACCCAGGTGCTCCAAAGTACCTTTCTTTTTTTTTTATAACCTTCATATTCATTCATTCATTCATTCATTCATACACTACTTCTTGAGCATCCTCACTTTTTCCTAAGGAACAGAGCTCAGGGGCCCAGTCCTCAAGACATAAACTGTCTGGGGTGAGGGGGCAAAGGTGTGTGTCAGTTTGAAAAGAACCAAGGTTGTGGTTCAGAGGAGCTGTGCCTCCACAGGTTAATGAGATCATAGCACATACCTTTCCTCTGGCTCATAAGAGGTTAGATGATGAAGCTTCAGAGGACATGATGGGGATCCCTTCCACTAAGCAGTAAACCGGACTCACTTCTAACATTCAGACAGCGGTCAACAGGCAACATCCAAATTCAAGGCAGCTCTCAGTGACAGATGGGGCTGCGTCCCCTATGCTTGTTCTGTCTTCTTTCTGCCCTCACAGCCAATATGCTCCTCATTCTGATGCCATCTCCCCGGCCCTGTAATGAGCAATGAGCAATCTTACTGTGGGGAGGAGAAGGTGGGAGGGAGGTAAAGAGGAGTGTGCACAGAGGAAGGAAGCCTTCCTTCTGTGCATTGTCACTCGTCATGTCCTGTATCAGAAGGTTGTCCTCTCGGCACGTGCCCATCTCCCTCATCATATGGTAAGTTCTTGAGGTTAGTGACCAGCTTTCTTGTGACCCACTAGCTCACAGAACACTTTCATGCAGACTGGAGAAAGGTGCCCCTTATGCTAGTGGCAGCCTTGTGGCCACTGGCATAGTAAGAAAATGGCACCTTGGTTCATGTTTTTTTAAGGATGCCTTTTGGAGGGGACTTCTGGGGTTCGTGCTAGTGTTCTATTTCTTGACCCAGGTGCTGATTACATGGATGTGTTCAGTTTGTGAAAATTCATCAAACCAGCAACTTATGATTTACATACTTTCTTAAATGTATGTGATACTTCAGTGACATTTACAAAAACATAAGAAAGTATGTTTTTTAAATTTTATTTATTTTTTATTATTATGTTATGTTAATCACCATACATTACATCATGAGTTTTCGATGTAGTGTTCCATGATTCATCATTTGCGTATAACACCCAGTGCTCCATGCAGAACGTGCCCTCTTTAATACCCATCACCGTGCTAACCCATCCCCCCACCCCCCTCCCCTCTAGACTCTGAAGAAAGTATGTTTTTAAAAATACACTTTCCTCTATCTTGGCTTGGCAAGGGCACCCAGTTGTTTCTTCGGCCAGGGGCCTTTGTGCACTGCACATCCTCCACAACTGTGCATGGCTGCCCTGACCTTACTCAATGTCTTATGTTTCAGGCGGGCTTCCTGAAACTGTGCCTGGCCTCCAGCAGGTCATCTTGTTAATGGGTGTCTACTTGATCTGTTCATCAGTTGTATTGAGCCTCTGTGGCCCTCTGAGTAGAGACAGCTCTTTGTCTCCTTCATTGCTACTGACAACTCAGCTGTGTGGCCCAGTGGGGATGTCACTTGTGCGAACTTGAGAATTTTGTCACTTGAGCTAATCCTGCTTTTGCAAGAGCAAATGGAAGGTTGGCCAGCAGCTCCCTGTGTATGAGACATTTTGAATGATGGCTGCAAATGCGTGTAGGGCTGGGAGAGTCTCAAGGTCACTGGGGAGTTTGCATTTTCAGCTGTTGATAAATAACTATCAACTGGTTTCTTAGTGACTCCATCCCTTTCTAGTGCTGTTTTCCTCTTCCCTGAACGCCTGCCTCAAGAGTGGACTACACACGGTCTTTGTCATGTAATTGGATTCTCAGATCTCAGACCACCAAAAGAAAATCAGATTTCGGCTCATGTTTTTTTTTTTCTTCCTAGCAGTGTTCGAATGGACTTTCAGCCCTAGTAAAGTAAAGATTTACCAAGAGCAACCCTCCCCATCCTTATTTGCTTTTCTTGACATCCTCAGTCTGTGCACATGTCATAAGACAGGATTCTCTGTGTGGCTATTTTCAGGAGCCCAGACCACATCTCATCACAGCGCAAGAACATAATTCAAAGAAGCCCAGCTCTGCTCTGGGGTAGCATTGCGTGTGAGAGATAAGACACTCGGGGCTTATCCCACAAGTTTATTTCAGCCACAGACCAACAGTTGAGATGCCAAGGGGAAGAGATGGTGTACTTTTTAAAGAACAGGGTTAGAATTTTCCAGGGGGGGGTTATGATTTATCAAAGGTTCACGTCAGAACCTACTATCTGGCCATCAGGCTCCCAGCAGTATTTCTGTCCTTATTGTATTTACAGTTGTCAATGGCAAAGTTTAAAAAATGGAAAGCACAGGGCTAATGTGGGATCTGAGGGGTGTGTCTGGGGGGAGGTGAGGTGTTGGGGAGACATATCATTAGAGAGGCAGGGAGGATGTTGAGAGAGGTGGGATACTCTGGATACTTAACTGGAAAAATTGAGGTACTTGGTGGGGCTGGGAAATAAGCAGAGGACAGCAGCTGACCCTCAGTGAGAGGACCCACTGGGAGCCTTAAGCTCTGCCCATCCACAGGGCATCATTGAGGGGCTGCCGGTAGATCCCTGGTATCACTCACCCTGATCCAGCCTTTGGAGAGAGAATGAGCTGATGCACACAAGGAACATACTGTCCACCACCAGAGTCCTTTGGGAGCCTGACCAAGTTTTCAAGGTCCTTGGCTGCTGGTCTCAAATGAAAAACTGCCAAATGTCCCAGGAGGTGTGAGGAGTGGTGGGGGGGTGGTAGGTTATAATGGCAGAGAGGAGCCTGGAGACAGGTGTCGAGCATTCAGGTTCTGATTGAAGCAGTTTTGCAACATTTGCTTTAGATGCTTCCGGTCTCCCTGGGCTGCCTTTGCCCTCCATGTGCCCGAGTCCCACCTTTCTTTTATGCAGGACCCCTGCATGCTCTCACTCCCCTCTGAGCTGCTCCCTCTCCCCAGCTCACGTACAGGCCCTGTTTCGTCCCTGTCCAATGGGGGCATCAAAAACATGCTCAGGAGAGGGATTTGAGGGGCTGAGAGTGTTCCCAGGCTGCCCTGTCTGCCTTAAACAAGACTAAAAATACACCTGAAGCCTTCATTTACTGCAAAGCATTTGGAAGAAGGATTGCTAACACCACCGACAGGGCCCCTTTCCATTTTACAAGGCACTGTCCCCAAATGTTAATGAATTACTCCTTTCAGAAATCTGACCACCTTGGTAACATTACCATCTCCTAGTTCAAAAGGCGGAGATGTTGGAGATTACCAAGTGTACTCAAAGCCAGTGATTTAGAGACAGCTCTGATGTAATTGAATATTTATGGACCCACAGCGTGGGGACAGGCTTGGCAGCCACCTTGTGTACTTCCCAACCATCTAGGGAGTTGACTGTTACCAGGTCAGTGAAGGCAAGATGCATCAATGTTGTGTGGTCCTCAATCTGTGACCCCCTAATTTGTGATGGATTAAAGGTTCACGGAGGGCATCTTTGGCACTGGTCATTAATAAATGCTCCTGTCATTAATAAATGTTCCTGTTTTGTGATAGGATTTCCAGGTAATTCAGGACTATGAGGTAGATATGGGGGGGGGTTCTTGATTACAACATGAGATTTGTAGAATCTGTTATTATTTTCATTGGAGGCCAGACAGATAACTGGGCATGAATACAGTTAATACCTGGTGGACAGACTGCTTCAAAAATATGATTAATGGGGGCACCTGGGTGGCTCAGTTGGTTAAGCATCTGACCCTTGATTTTGGCTCATGATCTCAGGGTTGTGAGATGGAGCCCCTCATTGTGCTCCACACTCAGCAGGGAGTCTGCTTGAGATTCTCCTTCTCCCTCTCCCCCCCCCCCCGCCACCGCTCTCATGCTCTCCCTCTCTCTCTCTCTCTCTCTCTCAAATAAATAAATAAATCTTTTTTAAAAAACGTGATTAGGGCATCTGAGTGGCTCAGTCGGCAGTTGGTTAACCGTCTGCCTTTGGCTCAGGTCATGTTCCCAGGGTCCTGGGATAGAGCCCCATGTCAGGCTCCCTGCTTAGCAGGGAGTCTGCTTCTCCTTCTCCCTCTGCCTCTCCAACCCCGCTCATGCTCTCTCTCTCACGTGTGCACTCTGCTCTATCTCAAATAAATAAATAAAATCTTAATAGCCTCAGTGTAGGGAGGGTTCCTCTATCATGGCACGTCCGCACTTGGCTCTCCAGCAAGTTCAACATTTTCCCAAATGATAGTGGATCAGAAAAGTCAAGCCATAAAGAATTTCAGCAAAGACATAAAAGGCATAATTATCACATTTGCAAGAGACCCAAGGGTTGTAGTGGTAACCACAAAGTGTAACGAAGGACCAGGATGCCAGGCTGTCTCCACAGCCTGCAGATGGAGGAGATGAAATTTAATTGGGATAGCACAGAGTCCCACATAGACGCCCCGAGACCAACGACACAAGTGGGGGATGGTGAACTCTGGCTGAAGAGCACTTTCGGTAGAGTGCTTGGACCTTCTGGTTTTGTTCATGTTCCTACGATCTGATGTGCCTGAGGATGTGCAGTCCTAGAAAGAACCCAGGTGATAGCTTTGCTGTCAGACCTCCCTCTCTTCCTACCCCCATCTCTTGCTCTGTGTGCCTTGTTATCAGCAAGGAGACTTTTAATGCCCCCTTGAACACTTCCTCCTCCTAGCTCAAGCCCGCTCCTGAGCCAAGTATTTGTAAGCAGAGTGGAACCACCATTGTTGGTCACTGAAAGGCTGGCTGTGAGAACTCCTCAGCTGAGCAGAGTCGGGATCCTGATAGAAAGGAGGGAGGGGGGAGTGGGCTGCCGGGCAGGCAGCCGAAAATGCCAGCAACTCTAAGATTCACTAGTTCTTTTTTATTTTCCGTAGAGCCTACTGCAGTGTTGAATCATTGGTGGGTCGATTAATTAACTATCGGCTTCTTCATCTTTCTCCCTCATGGTGTTCTCTGGTCATGGCTGTGTGCTCAGCCTGAACACAGAACAAGCTGAAAATGCCTGGGACTTAGTGCTCCAGGAGCAGACTTCACCAGTGCTGTACAGGAGTTGGCAGATAAATGCCAGCTTCCCTGCGTCTTTGTGGGAACAATTCAAAGGTGACTCAGCATCGCCTCTCAGAGTATCCTTGGTGGGGTTGCCCGCTGAGGTTGCAAGCTGGGGACTACACCCTTCCCTCCCCTGTCTCACTTCCCCACTGCCTTCCTGCCGCTTCCTGCCACCACTCCCCAAATCAACTGCTTATCTCAGAGTCAGCTTCTGGGGGAACCCAGATGAAGATAGAGGCTGAATAATTAGAACTATATTTGGTTGGGACATGAAAATGACAAGTGTCACCATCACATATCAATTCCTTCAGTGACGTCTAGTAGGCACCTGTTGTATACAAGGAACTACACTCTATGTTGGACATTCTTACACAAGCGAGTGAGCTTGAGTTTATAGTGAGTGTCCTGAAGAAGGTCAAGTGTACAAGTCACGCCCTGCAGGTTCTCTACACAGCGAGGCAATGCAGTGTCCCCTGAGAATCCTGCCTTCTGCTCTTCTTCTCCATCTTTATTCATAAAACTCTTTCTTAACCTTGAAGGAGAAATCCTTAGGAAAAGAAACACGGTAGGATGCTCTTGCTTTGGGCCCACAGTTAGGAAGCCTATTGAGGAATGTGTTCGTTCCCTGGCAGAGCGAGCCCGCATCCCATTCTTCAAACCCTGCCACATTGTCTTATGATGGCCAGCGTTTCAGTGACCACACTCTCTCCCGAATTTTTCCTCCACAGCTAGCAGTGGCTCAGAAATCCTCTGTCCACCTATGAATCCCAAACCCTGGTTACAGGGCACGGCAGGCTAGTGGGAGCAAAGAGTGGCTGTGGGCAGTGACTTCAGCTTGGTGGGGGTGGGGATGGGGGCTTTGACCCGAGAGTCACTGCCATGTCCGCGTCACCAGCCTGGGGACGTAGCGTGCTCTGGCAGGCACATTGTATTCGCAGACGCAAAACACAACACCGAGACTTTGTGCAGAGCCTCCCCGTTAATGTCTTGGAAGCTTAAATATTAGAGCCCGAGCTTTCTCTTGGGATTAATATAAGGGGAGGTGTGTGCCAGATATGGCTCCTCCATGAGCTCTGTGGTGCTATAAAAAGAAACACTGCAAAGGGCATCCAGAAAAATGTCTCAACCCAAGAAAAAAATGAATAATGTAGCACTTACCAACATGTGGCCTGGGATGTAAAGGGAAGCCCTCATGGCATCATCCCAGATCTTCTTGGAGTCTCACATTTATGACCAGAGTCTCTAGTGGAGGCAGGGAGACTGTACACAGGAAGGCAGAGTCCTGGGGCCTGATTTACTGTGTGACCTCGGGCAGATCGGTTTACCTCCCTGGGCTTTAACTTTCTTTTTTTTTTTTTAATTTTTTTTTTATTCTTATGTTAATCCCCATACATTACATCATTAGTTTTAGATGAAGTGTTCCATGATTCATTGTTTGTGCATAACACCCAGTGCTCCATGCAGAATGTGCCCACCTCAAT
>NW_028046993.1:0-425 GCF_054177405.1 Leptonychotes weddellii
AGAAATACCTCAGGGAGTGGGAGCCTGCGGGCGCGGAGGGGCTGAGACCCCGCGCGACCCTCGTCCCGGCGCGGGGCCGAGGCCCAGGGGGAGGCGCCCGGGAGGGCAGGGGAGGGGCACCGAGGGCGCGAGAGCAGGGCGGAGGCGGGGAGGGGCGGGGGAGCACAGGCCGTGGCGGGGCCGAGGGCGGCTGGGGGGCTGGGGCGGGGGCGGCGGAGAGGCGCCTTCCCCGGGGGTCCCGCGTCCCCGCCCCGCGGTCCCCTCGCTCCCGCCCCGCAGAGGCCCTTTCCTCCCGCCGCCGCACTCACCCGTCCAGGTCTCGGTCACGGCCAGGGCCCCCGACAGCAGCAGGACGAGGGTTCGGGACCCCATAGCCCAGACCCTCAGGGTCTGAGGTGTAGCTGCATTCCCACAGGTCAGGTGAG
>NW_028046994.1:0-425 GCF_054177405.1 Leptonychotes weddellii
CAGCATTTTATCAGTACTCCTGTTCTTGTGCAAAAGTAAATTATGGTTTTAAATATTTAGATAAACACTGAAGTCAAAATGTTCTTTTAAGTTACTGTGCACTGTATAGTTCATTATAGAGTACAAAGTATATTACCAGAAATTGTTAATGCATTTCAAGATTTGCTGACTTTTATTTTTCATAAAATTTCTGCATTTTTTAAAAATTTCTGCATTTTTAAAAATTCTGAATTAAAGTATTTCTTTCAACAGTTTAAAAATATATTTCAAGTAGGATAATCTCACTTCTTATAACGAAAAATGAATTAATCTTTTTCTAGTATTACACATTATTTGAATAATTAGTGCTAGAAAATTTAACTAATGAATGAAATTGGATGGATTTTGCTTTTAAAACATGGAAATGATAAGGCATCAGAATCTGG
>NW_028046995.1:0-425 GCF_054177405.1 Leptonychotes weddellii
TGGCTCAGTTGGTTAAGCGACTGCCTTCGGCTCAGGTCATGATCCTGGAGTCCCGGGATCGAGTCCCGCATCGGGCTCCCTGCTCGGCAGGGAGTCTGCTTCTCCCTCTGACCCTCCTCCCTCTCATGCTCTCTGTCTCTCATTCTCTCTGTCTCAAATAAATAAATAAAATCTTTAAAAAAAAAAAAAGAAAGAAAAGAAAAGAAAGCAGTAAAGCAACAGGTATAACTCTGGGCCTTTGTGCTAACCCTGGACAGCTCTCTCCCCGGGGCGGGGCCGGGGGCGGGAGTGGTTTCAGAGTTTAGCAAGTCACTCTCCCTGTCCCTCCAGAGTTCAATCTGACTTTCCCCCAGGTGTAAGATAGCAATTAGTACATGTTGAATTGGGGACCTCACAGGAAATCCTGACTGCCATGCAAATCACAT
>NW_028046996.1:0-425 GCF_054177405.1 Leptonychotes weddellii
ACAATTCACAGCGCTCACCATAGCACATACCCTCCCCAGTGTCTATTACCCAGCCCCCCATCCCTCCCACCCCTCACCACTTCAGCTACCCTCTGTTTCCTGAGATTAAGAATTCCTCATATCAGCGAGATCATATGATACTTGTCTTTCTCTGATTGACTTATTTTGCTTAGCATAATACCCTCTAGTTCCATCCAAGTCATTGCAAATGGCAAGATTTTGTGGGTTTTTTTTTTGATGGTTGCATAATATTCCATTGTATATATATATACCACATCTTCTTAATCCATTTGAGTACAACCTGTTAACAGAGATTAACAGCTAGGACTTGGGAGTCTGACAGACCTGGGGTGTTTTATTTTCTTGGACTTATTTTCCCTCCCTGAGCCTTGGTTCCCATATTAAAAAACAGGGATCATAACAGA
>NW_028046997.1:0-425 GCF_054177405.1 Leptonychotes weddellii
TTCCCCCGCTTCATTCCTCCCCTCCCGCTACCTTCTTCTTCTTCTTTTTTTTTCTTAACATATCTTGCATTATTTACTGGGGAGGGTACGTGCTCTGTTAAGCGCTGTGAATTGTGCAGGACTGTTGAATCTCAGATCTGTACCTCTGAGACAAATAATGCAAGATATGTTATATTTATTTATTTTTAAATATTTTATTTATTTATTTGACAGAGAGAGACACAGCGAGAGAGGGAACACAAGCAGGGGGAGTGGGAGAGGGAGAAGCAGGCTTCCCGCTTCAAACAGGAAGCTTGATGCAGAACTCGATCCCAGGACCCTGGGATCATGACCTGAGCCGAAGGCAGACGCTTAATGACTGAGCCACCCAGGAGCCCCTCTAACAGGGAATTAAAAAAAAAAAAACATAATTTCTCTTAACCCTG
>NW_028046998.1:0-425 GCF_054177405.1 Leptonychotes weddellii
CTAATGAACACTGAGGTGCAGGTGCTCCTTTGGATCACTACATTTGTACCTTTGGGGTAAATACCTAGTAGTGCAATTGCTGGGTCATAGGGTAGTGCTATTTTTAACTTCTTGAGGAAACTCCATACTGTTTTCCAGAGTGGCTGCACCAGCTTGCATTCCCACCAACAGTGTAGGAGGGTTCCCCTTTCTCCGCATCACCGCCAACATCTGTCGTTTCCTGACTTGTTAATTTTAGCCATTCTGACTGGTGTGAGGTGGTATCTCATTGAGGTTTTGATTTGGATTTCCCTGATGCTGAGCGATATTGAGCACTTTTTCATGTGTCTGTTGGCCATTTGGATGTCTTCTTTGGAAAAATGTCTGTTCATGTCTTCTGCCCATTTCTTGATTGGATTCTTTGTTCTTTGGGTGTTGAGTTTGAT
>NW_028046999.1:0-425 GCF_054177405.1 Leptonychotes weddellii
TAACTTATACACACACACACACATATATATCATATGTAACATATATATGTGTATATATATACACAATGTATGAATATATATATACACACACACACAATATTTTGGAGCCCACCTCCAAACATATATGTATGTTACATATGTAACATATATATAACTATATAAAATAAACCATACACACACACACACACACACACACACACACACATACACAAAGAACAATATCTTTTAGGGCGCCTGGGTGGCTCAGTCGTTAAGCGTCTGCCTTCGGCTCAGGTCATGATCCCAGGGTCCTGGGATCGAGTCCCACATCGGGCTCCCTGCTCGGCAGGAAGCCTGCTTCTCCCTCTCCCACTCCCCCTGCTTGTGTTCCTGCTCTCGCTATCTCTCTCTCTGTCAAATAAATAAATAAAAATCTTAAAAAAAAA
>NW_028047000.1:0-425 GCF_054177405.1 Leptonychotes weddellii
CCAGGGATGCATCAGTTGTGGAGTTGGGACCTGTGGGTGGGGGGCTGAAGCCCCCAGAGGGTCCCGGGAAAGAGACAAGAGGAGGGTGGAGGGCTGGAGCTTCCCATAGAGACCCCCTCTAGGCTCAGACCCTCCTGGTATATCTGCCCTGGGGCCCTGAAGACCCTTCTGCATACACCTGGAGCTTTGAGTGATGGGCATGTGGGAAGGGGCAAGCCTGGGGGGACGGTGTGGTCCTCCATTCCTTGGAGGGGTGGATGCCCCTCTGGATGACCCTCCCTGGAGCACCCTCATTCCCATCCTATATTGTGGGTCTTCCCAGACAGGGTCAGGAGTTGACCACAGGACCACAGAGGGGACAGGGCTGGGTTCCTCACCTGAGACCACCAGCTCCAGGGGGTCACTGGGGTGCGACCAAATCTGGG
>NW_028047001.1:0-425 GCF_054177405.1 Leptonychotes weddellii
TCGGATCAAGGGAAGGAGGAGCCCAAAGTGACGGCAGGGCCTATCAGGCCTCTTTCAGTCCTCCTCCAGGGACCAGGGATTCACTGGGTCTCACTGAGGCCATCCCCCGAAGCCCCCCCTCCTCCCCGCCCCCGCTCAATCCCAGGCAGCACATAGGAGGGCCAAGCTGCAAGCGTGGGCTCCAGCAGAGGGGTGCACACGGGGCTGGGATGGCGTGGGGCCACACTCCTGTGTGAGCATGGCTTGTACAAACGGAAGACAGCAGAGTGGCTGTGACCTCACTAGTTATCAGTCCAGGGATTCTGAGACCCCAGGCAGCAGATCTGGCTCAGCTTGTGTGCATCGGAATCACCTGGGAGCTTGTCGCCAATGCCGGTTTCTGACCCCTGCTGCAGGAAGGTCTCACTCGGTAGATGGAGCCTCTC
>NW_028047002.1:0-425 GCF_054177405.1 Leptonychotes weddellii
GTGTGGCCCAGTGTAATCATGAGCCTTTAACAGTGGGAAACCTTTCCCAGCTGAGGTCAGAGATAGATACAGCAGGAGAGAATCAAGGGAGATGTTAGGAGTGCCAGAGAGACTCGACCCACTCTTTTTGGCTTGGAAGACAGAAGAAGGGGACCATGAACCAAGGACTGAGGGCAGTTTCTAGAAGCTGAGAATAATCCTGATTACCAGCCAGCAGGAAAGTGGAAACTTCAGTCCTACAGCCATAGGGAGCTCAGTTCTACCAACAATGTGAATAAGCTGGAAATAGAATCTCCCCTAGAGTCTCCAGAAAGGAACAAAGCCCAGGTGACACCATGATTTCAGTCTTGTAAGAGATAGGCAGAGAAAAACAGCCAAGCTCAATGGATTTCTAACCTACTGATTGGTGAAATAATGAATTTTTA
>NW_028047003.1:0-9269 GCF_054177405.1 Leptonychotes weddellii
TTTTTTTTTTTAAAGATTTTATTTATTTATTTGACAGAGAGAGAGATAGCGAGAGCAGGAACACAAGCAGGGGGAGCGGGAGAGGGAGAAGCAGGCTTCCCGCCGAGCAGGGAGCCCGATGTGGGACTCGATCCCAGGACCCTGGGATCATGACCTGAGCCGAAGGCAGACGCTTAACGACTGAGCCACCCAGGCGCCCTGTCAGTATATTTAAAGCAACTAAGGTAACAAGAGTTTGAAAAGGCTACCGTTTTGCCTTTTTTTTAAGCTACCCTTTACTGGCACTCATCTAACCTCCACCACACAGCATCCCTTTAGTATTGGTTTTGGATTGGCGTAGAGAGTCAAATGCATATAGAGACATGCCTCCAGTCTCGCAGTTTCTTCTTTATCATAGTGGTTACTTGTTGTTACTGGTTCTCATTTGAGGATGTTGCTTCTTCTGCAGTCTTCTCAAGTTGTGGCTGATTTAGCTCTCACGTCTCTATACCTAATGGAGCAATAGGCATCCCGCTTGTTCTTCATTGCCATTTCTATATCATTGTCCTTTCCTCCTTCCTAAAATACTCCCTAGCTTTAATGTTCATGCTGTCAAAATATACTGTCTGCTACCCTTCTGGTTTTGGTTATTTGTAGACCTCTGGGTCAATCCTCCTCATTCCTTGAAGATTTTTGGCTGTTGGCTCGGTAACACTGCTTTCTGTCACTGCTTCTATCATAATTCTTGACAATTTCAGTAGCCACACAGATGATCCTTCCAATATCCTAGCCTCTCAGTTCTTTGACTTCCTCTCTTTTAATAGTCTCATCTTCCCACATAATTGAGCCATTCAATCCCAAGATCATACCCTAAACCTTGTCATTGCCATTAACTATACCTTCTTCATAATCTCAATTTCAGGCAGCTCTAAATACCATCATCGGTCTTGCTAACTTATTTTCTCTAGTATCCCAATTCCAGTAATTCTTTGACCCAGTAGGACTTTTGATCCTACCACCTTTTCATTCTCCTGGTAGCCTCATTTTCCTCCTTATCTTCATTAGATTCCTTGGTGAGTCATTATAATCACTCCCTCACATACACACTCAACCTCCTCTTCTTTCCCTTTACTTCATGCAGATAGCAAAACACTAACCTTAGTAGTTAAGTCTCACTCTCTAATTCCTCAGTGCTCATGCCCACACAGCTGAACATGGTGAAAAGAAACACAAGCATGATAACTGGTCTTAGTTTAAGTTTATGACCACTGATTTCAAATGGGTCCATAGTACTGTCCAGACATCCACCACATTTCCCTAATCTATGCTTTCTTTCACTCTTCTAAATTACTGTTTCATATGTCTTTCCCTGAAAACTTTATTTCCTCCCCTTCCTCCCTTTCAGTTGATAATCCTGCTTCCTATTCACTGAGAATATAGAAGCAATCACAAGAGAATTTCCAAGACTCTCTCACTACATCTGCCTCTGTCTGTGCCCATCTAGTCTTCCTCTTCCCCTGTTTTTATTCGTGCTTCTAACCCCGAGCTCTCTACCTATTCTCAAGATCCTTTTCCTTTTCTTTTATCCAGGACATCACTCCAGGAATTATCTTCTCTCTCTCCTGCTTCACAAATTTTGTGGATTAGTCCTGAGTATACAAGTATATTGCTTTCTCTCTCATCACAAAACAAAACGAGGGCGCCTGGGTGGCTCAGTTGGTTAAGCGACTGCCTTCGGCTCAGGTCATGATCCTGGAGTCCCTGGATCGAGTCCTGCATCGGGCTCCCTGCTCGGCGAGGAGCCTGCTTCTCCCTCTAACCCTCCCCCCTCTCATGTACTCTCTCTCTCTCTCATTCTCGCTCTCTCAAATAAATAAATAAATCTTTAAAAAAAAAAAAAAATGAAACACACTCATGTTGTTCCCATATGCCTCTCTGGCTACCACACTGTTTCCCTGAGGTAGTAGAAATAATTGGTAGAATTAAGAAAAATAATTTAGGGGCGCCTGGGTGGCTCAGTCGTTAAGCGTCTGCCTTCGGCTCAGGTCATGATCCCAGGGTCCTGGGATCGAGCCCCGCATCGGGCTCCCTGCTCCACGGGAAGTCTGCTTCTCCCTCTCCTACTCCCCCTGCTTGTGTTCCCTCTCTTGCTGTGTCACTCTCTGTCAAATAAATAAATAAAATCTTTTTTAAAAAATTAAAAATTAAAAAAAAGACAAATAATTTAAAAGAATAGTACATATTTATCATCTCTACTTCTGCGCATATTCTCCATTGAACTCACTCTGGTCAGCTTTCATCCCTCCACTATTGAAACTGTTCTTGTATGGGTCACTGATGCTAAACATGGCCAAATCTAGTGGCTGATTCTCAGTCATAATCTTACTTGACCTATCAGCAGTATTTGTTACAATTGTTTACTTTCTCCTTGAAACACCTTTTTCATGTTATTTCCAAGACACTACTCTCTTGGTTCTGCTCTTACTTCATTGGTTCCTCCTTCTCAGCCTCTTTTACTGTCTCCTCCCTACTTCCTAACCTAAAATGTTAGAGTGCCTAGGGCTCAGTCATCAAACCACTTCTCTCTGTATACATACTCCCTTAGTGATGGCCTTGTTTTGATAATCATCTGTATACTAACTACTCCCAAATTTATATCCCTTGACCAGACTTTAACTCCCAATTCCGGACTTGTATACTCAACTGCCTTTTCAATATCTCCACTTAGATTTCTTATGTCTCAAGCCCCACCTAAACCTGCTCCTCCTATAGTCTCCCTATCTCCAGTATGGCAAGTCTGTCTTAAAAACCATGGAGTCATTCTTGATTCTTTTTCTCTCTCACTCAAGATCTAAACCATGAGCAAATCCTATTGGTTTTACCTTCAGAATATATCCAGAATCCATATATTTTTTCTTTTTTTCTGATTTTTATATAAATTCTACTTAGCTAACATTCAGTGCAATATTGGTTTCAGGAGTAGAATTCAGTGATTTATCACGTACATACAACACCCAGTGCTCATCCCAACAAGTGCCCTCCTTAATGCCCATCACTCTTCTAGCCCATCCCCCACCCACCTCCCTCCATCACCCCTCAGTTTGTTCTCTATCATTAAGAGTATCTTATGGTTTGTTTCCCTCACTCTTCTTACTTTTCTTCCCCGCCTCCTATATGTTCATCTGTTTTGTTTCTTAAATTCCACATATGAGTGAAATCAGATGGTATTTGTCTTTCTCTGACTGATTTATTTCACCTAACATAATATACTCTGGCTCCATCCAGATCATTGCCAATGGCAAGATTTCATTCTTTTTGATGGCTGAGTAATATTCCATTTGTGTTTGTGTGTGTGTGTGTGTGTGTGTGTGTGTAGCACATCTTCTTTATCCATTCATCAGTTGATGGACATTTGGGCTCTCTCCATAGTTTGGCTATTGTTGATAGTGCTGCTATATATAAACATTGGGGTGCATATACCCCTTCGTATCTGTATTTTTGTATCCTTTGGGAAAATACCTAGTAATGCAATTACTGGGTCATAGGGTAGTTCTATTTTTAACTTTCTGAGGAACCTCCAAACTGTTCTCCAGAGTGGCTTCACCAGTTTGCATTCCCACCAACAGTGCAAGAGGATTCCCCTTTCTCTGCATCCTTGCCAACACCTGTTGTTTCTTATGTTATTACTTTTAGCCATTTTGACAAGTATGAGATGGTATCTCATTGTGGTTTTGATTTGTATTTCCCTGATGATGAGTGATGTTGAGCATTTTTTCATGTGTCTTTTAGCCATCTGGATGTCTTCTTTGGAAAAGTGTCTGTTCATGTCTTCTGTCCAACAGAATCCATATATTCTTATCACCTCTACTGCCATCATTTTTCACAAATTATTGCAGTGACTTCCCAACTGCCCCTCCTGCTTCTGCCCTTCCACCTCATGGTCTGTACTCAATACTGCTGCCAGTTATCCTTTTAAAAAGCAGGTCACATCATATACCTTCAACAACTCAAAGCCCTCCGGTGGCTTCTCATCGTTCACTCATGGCCTGTAAGGTCCTCAATGATCTGGCTTCCTAGTATCTCTCTGACCTCATCTCCTATGATTTTTTCTACTTGCTCATTCCATTCTAAGTATACTGGCCTCCTCACTACCCTCAAACACTCCAAATATGTACCCACCTCAGGATTTTAGCATCTGCTATTTCTTTTGCCTGGAATGCTCTTCCCTTAGTTATCTCTAAGGCTTGAAGTTTCTGTTCAAATGTTACCTTATTAGATACCATTCTATATAAAACAACAACCCCCACCCAACACCAGCTTGCCTTTCTCCCTAATTTTGCTTTAGTCTTTTCTATAGCACTCATAACCATCTGAAATATCTGGTATACTATATATTTATTCAACTATCTCTGCCCATTTAAATGTAAAGTTCCATGAAGGCAGGGATTTTATATATCCTTAGCACCTAGAACAAGTACCTGCCATGTGTAGGCAGGTACTCATTATTTGCAGACTTGATGTATATTGGGCGCCTAATCCCCACTGTGGGCTGAGCAGACCCAAGGTAGAGTCTCAGTTCAGCAAGAGAAGGGTTTAGACTGTAGCCAGTAGGAGGTACGTTGTGCTTCCACTGAGGGACAACATGAGGGAGAAATTTCAGTAGATACTGTCATGCCATTCTAAGTTAACATCTAAGCCCATACTCTATGTAATATATCAAATTCTGAAGAGATTAACATATTCTAAGGACTTTTGCTTAATGAATGAATATGTTCATTTCTTTCATGTTCATTCTGAATCCCCTGGCTTTCCCTTCCAGTTTTTTTTGCACAGGCTCAGTGGATGTACACCTCATTTGGGCATCTCTGTATAGTACTTTAGTCCTTGATCCCAAAATAGTTCCAATTGCCCTTAATCTGGCAGTGAGTCAATTAAATAATCCTTTGTGGTTTTTTTATTTCCTTAAATGTAATTTCCGTGAGTCCTTCTGTCTCTACAGTTTATGATGATGTGTCTTTCATTTGGTCTTCCTCCACACCACCCTTAAGAATTGAGCCTACTTTGTCTAAACTGTTTTGGTTTCCTTGCAGACCTTTTCCTGAAGAGAGATGGGATGGTAAGAGTCCATGTTAATTTAATTAGTCTTTTGTCAGCAGCAGTTTTTCATATTAGAGAACAAGACTGTAAACCTATAGATATCAATGTGATAAAGGGACCAGAATACACAGGGCATCTGCTCTTTTTCAGCTTTTAATATCAATTACATGGAGTCCTTAGTCTTATAAGGGTCGTGCTGTAAATGAGACAGGTTATGGATTGGCCAGGGAAATTACCCAGCTGCTTCTCTCTTCCTCTGACTTCTGTAGAAGCAGTTGGTATCCTCATAATTGAGCAGCTGAGCACCACTGTCCCTCTTCTTTTTCATGTGGCTCTCAGTCCTAGGAGAAATTGGTCTTCTGTAAAGTGGAAAGGCAGCCATAGGTCTCTGTAGAAAGGTTCTTCCCATAGAGGTCACAGACACATTAAGTGCTTATCCAATAAAGAGGCAGCACAACAAGCACCCAGACAGATGGCAGAGTGGCTGCTCTCACTAACCACATACTATTCTTCTCATCCTCCCACTCTGAAGAAGACATAAGAGTTAGAGCTTCAGATTACCTGTCATTGAACTGCTGCATGTCTTTCTTTTCCCAGACTCCTTATCCAGGCCAAGACGAACAGTGTTCACTAGAGCCATCGAGGGCCGTGAATTACATTGGCAGGACAGCCACTTACAGCGAATAATAAGCAGCGATATATATACAGCTCCTGCCTGCCAGCAGGAAAGTGAGAGACTACTGTTTAATTCCCAAGGCCAGCCACTGTGGCTTGGTAAGTGTAACTCTCCTCTACTCTAAGAGTTTCAGAGCGCAGTCTTACCTTGTGCCAGACCAGAACTGCATAGGCGCTGGCAACACAACTACAATTCGCACAGATCTTTTGGGGCCTTAACTAGGGACTCAGGGTATTTATGTGAAGCCTCAGCCATTTGCTGTGTACTCAGCTGAGGTATAATGACCTCAACCAGAGGAATTTGTATTGTTTCCTGAGCTTTAGGAGGGGAAAGGAGTTAATAAATCTCAAAGAGTACTAATAAAACTATTAAACATCAGTTCATAGGCTCTTAGCAGTTGCTGAGCAACAGTATAATCTACTCTGAAATTAATATATTTTGCTAAAAAGGCACTAACTTTGAAACTTAAATTACCCTGTGCTAGTAGCTAGGGCACTATCTGCATTTGTCACCAAGCTGTCTTCCTTTCCTCCTCTCTACCTTCCCTTCCTTCCTTCATCATAAAGGAGCAGAGCTGTTCCATTGTGGATTTAAACCTTCCTCTGGCTGTCTTTCAGTCTCTTCTTGACTTTATCACAGGATCCCTATTCCAAAAGACATTTTTAAAAAATACTCCTTTTCTGAGTCTTACAACAATGACATACATTTTTATATCTTCTCCCAATTCCCTACCTCCATCCTTCACCCCGTTTATTTGTCTTTCTCAAGATCTTGCTGAATATGCAGGGGCACCTGGGTGGCTCAGTTGGTTCAGCATCTGCCTTCAGCTCAGGTCATGATCCTGGGGTCCTGGGATCGAGCCCTGAATCAGGCTCCCTCCTCGGTGGGGAGACTGCTTCTCCCACTCCTGCTCTCCCTGCTTGTGCTCTTGCATGCTGTCTCTCTGTGTCAAATAAACAAATAAAATCTTAAAAAAAAAAAAAAAAAAAAGATCTTGCTGAATATGTGTATGTCCCTATCTCTCTCTTAAAAGCCTAGGCCAAACTCACTGTGGGCCACTACCTGAAGTCTCCTTTGGTCATCTTTCTTCTTCTCTGATCCAACACATCTAAAACATCAATCTAACAAGTGTGTGAAAATATATATACCTCATCAGTAAACAAAGGTGAAAATCACAACAACACTGAATTACCATTTTTTGATTGTCAAATGGCCAGAAATTTTTAAAGTAAAGATAATTAGTTAATGGTGTGGGAAAGGTTACATGGAGATACTCTCATTTACTACTGGTAGGAATGTAAGTGCTTATAGCCTATCTGAAGAGTATTTCGATAATACTTATCAAAAGCTGTTAAAATAGGGCGCCTGGGTGGCTCAGTTGGTTAAGCGACTGCCTTCGGCTCAGGTCATGATCCTGGAGTCCCGGGATCGAGTCCCGCATCGGGCTCCCTGCTCAGCAGGGAGTCTGCTTCTCCCTCCTCTGCTCCCCCCTCTTGTGCTCTTTCTCTCTCTCACTCTCTCTCTCAAATAAATAAATAAAATCTTAAAAAAAAAAAAAAAAAAAGCTGTTAAAATACATTCATACCCATTGATCCAGGAATTCTCCATCTAGGAATTTATCCTGAGCCATAATTAACTAAGAATATGTGTAAAGCTAGGGGCTTTATTAGAGCATGGATGTAAATAAAGTACAGTTTAGAAAAATTGGAAATAATCTAAATGTCCAACAATAGGGGATTGAGTGACTCAATGGATAATATACGTATATATTCAGAGGAATGATATATCATCATCTTTAATGTTATAGAAGTATATTTAATGATATAGAAGAATTTTACAATATGTTAGAGGAAAAACCCAGTTACAAAATAATAATTATAATATTGTCCCATGGGGGCACTGGGTGGCTCAACTGGTTAAGCGTCTGACTCTTGATTTCGGCTCAGGTCATGATCTCAAGGTCGTAAAATGGAGCCCCACTTTGAGATCCATGCTCAGAGGGGAGTCGGCTTCCTTCCATCTCTCTCTCTCTCTCTCTCTCCCCCCTCTTTCTGACCCCGCCCCCGCTCATGCTCTCGCTCTCTAAAATAAATAAATCTTTAAGAAATAATAATAATCATATCATTCCATGTGATATATATATATACACACAATCACAATATATATACATATACATACTTATGCATACATACACACAAAACTAGAAATAATGATTATCTGGTTTTTATTTTATATTTTGCTTATCTGTATTTTCAGATTTTCTGCATTTATTTCTGACTTTTAATATTATCTTTAAAATAAATCACAAAATGGGGGCACCTGGGTGGCTCAGTTGGTTAAGCATCCAGCTCTTGATCTCAGCTCAGCTCTTGATCTTGGGGTCATGAGTTAGAGCCCTGCATTGAGTTCTATGCTGGGCATGGAGCCTATTTAAATTAAAAAAAAAAAATCACAAAATGAACCATTAATCTCATTGTAATCACTTGCCCATATATAAGCCTTTTATGGTCCTCCATTATCCTTAAGTTAAATCCAGTCTCCTTAGTATGGCCTCCCAGACTCTACATTTCCAAGCAGTCTCTGATCACATAACTCTGCACAGAACTATCTGTTATACTCAGAAGATGCTTTATAGAATACTTTTTATGTTTTTATTTATATGCCTTTGCTTATATGTTTTTTGCTAGGAATGCCCTTCCCTTTTTGTCTACCTATTTAAAATCTTGCTAGTTCTACAAAGTGCAGCTCAAATATTATATTCTCTCTATATATATTTTTTAATTTTTTTTATTAACATATAATGTATTATTTGTTTCAGGGGTACAGGTCTGTGATTCATCAGTCTTCACAGTTCACAGCGCTCACCATAGCACATACCCTCCCCAATGTCCATCACCCCGCCACCCCATCCCTCCTATCCCCCTCTACTCCAGCAACCCTCAGTTTGTTTCCTGAGATTAAGAGTCTCTTACGATTTGTCTCCCTCTCTGGTTTCGTCTTGTTTCATTTTCCGTCCCTTCCCCTATGACCCTCCGTCTTGTTTCTCAAATTCCTTGTATCAGTAAGATCATATGATACTTGTCTTTCTCTGATTGACTTACTCCGCTTAGCATAATACCCTCTAGTTCCATCCACATCGTTGCAAATGGCAAGATTTCCTTTTTTTTTTTTTGATGGCTGCATAATATTCCATTGTTATATATATACCACATCTTCCTTATCCATTCATCTGTTGTTGGACATCTGGTTTCTTTCCATAGTTTGGCTATTGTGGACATTGCTGCTATAAACATTGGGGTGCATGTGCCCCTTCGGATCACTACATTTGTATCTTTGGGGTAAATACCCAGGAGTGCAGTTGCTGGGTTGTAGGGTAGCTCTATTTTCAACTTTTTGAGGAACCTCCATACTGTTTTCCAGAGTGGCTGCACCAGCTTGCATTCCCACCAACAGTGTAGGAGGGTTCCCCTTTCTCCGCATCCTCGCCAACATCTGTCGTTTCCTGACTTGTTAATTT
>NW_028047004.1:0-425 GCF_054177405.1 Leptonychotes weddellii
ACAGATGTAGTGAAAAGAAGGGACACATGCACCCCAGTGTTCATAGCAGCAATGTCCGCAATAGCCAAACTGTGGAAAGAGCCCAGATGTCCATAGACAGATGAATGGATAAAGAAGAGGCTGTATATATATATATATATATTATATAATATATTTTATATTATATAACAGCCATCAAAAAGCATAAAATCTTACAATTTGCAATGACATGGATGGAACTAGAGGATATTATACTAAGTGAAATAAGTCAGTAAGAGAAAGACAATTATCAAATGATTTCACTCATATGTGGAATTTAAGAAACAAAACAGAGGGATATAAGGGAAGTTAGGTAAAAATAAAATAAGATGAAATCAGAGAGGAAGACAAACCATAAGAGACTCTTAACTATAGGAAACAAACTGAGGGTTGCTTTAGGCTGAGGT
>NW_028047005.1:0-425 GCF_054177405.1 Leptonychotes weddellii
TGTGTGTGTGTGTGTGTGTAGCAAGTGACTGTGATGTTAAAACCTCCTAGCTTGTGGAGAAGGATGGGTGGGTCCTCACTTTTCCACGTTTCCTGCAGGTCCCCCTGGCTCCCAGGTGGCCCCCTGCCAAGCATGCCCACAGCCTCTTTCTTCTGTTCCAGGTGGAGGCAGTCATCCACCCCCGATTCCTGGCAGAATTGCTTTCCTCAGAACCACAGCTGGACCTCCTGGCCCTAGCTGAGAAATTGGAGCAGGAGGAAGGACTCACCCTTGCAGAGGTGAGCCAGGGGAAGGAGGGAGGGATGCCAGGTGAGCCAGGGGAGAGAGGGGACCCAGGTGAGCCATGAGAGAGGGCACTCAGGTGAGCCAGGAGAGAGAGGGGACCCAGGTGAGCCAGGGGAGGGAAGGGACTCAGGTGAGCCAGG
>NW_028047006.1:0-425 GCF_054177405.1 Leptonychotes weddellii
GCAGGGAAGGCCAGCATAGCACACGTTCTGCGCTCTGACCTTGTCTGGAGCGTGGGAAAAGCAGCACCACAGTCTGGAGAGGTCCCCACTCAGACCAAATGCTGTTCCTAAGAGAAGCCCTTCCTCACCATGGCAGGCAGCCTGGAGCTGGAAGGGACCTCGTTCCTTGTTCTCCCACAACCCCTTGCTCCACCTTTTAGGGAGAAGAAGGAGGACATGAACAGAAGCCTGAAGAGGAAGAGAAGCCTCCTGGGCCTCCAGAGCCCTCCAGCAAGTAAGTGACAGCCTGGGTCCTCCTGTCCAGCCCAGAGCCTGGTACTGCCTCCCTCTGGCCCAGGTCGGACCTGCCTTCCCAGCCCCCGAGTGTTTCCCAGCAGCCTGAGTTGCTACCCCACCTTTCCTCAGAGCCCCTTCCTTGTTTCTCT
>NW_028047007.1:0-425 GCF_054177405.1 Leptonychotes weddellii
AGAGAAACAAGGAAGGGGCTCTGAGGAAAGGTGGGGTAGCAACTCAGGCTGCTGGGAAACACTCGGGGGCTGGGAAGGCAGGTCCGACCTGGGCCAGAGGGAGGCAGTACCAGGCTCTGGGCTGGACAGGAGGACCCAGGCTGTCACTTACTTGCTGGAGGGCTCTGGAGGCCCAGGAGGCTTCTCTTCCTCTTCAGGCCTCTGTTCATGTCCTCCTTCTTCTCCCTAAAAGGTGGAGCAAGGGATTGTGGGAGAACAAGGAACGAGGTCCCTTCCAGCTCCAGGCTGCCTGCCATGGTGAGGAAGGGCTTCTCTTAGGAACAGCATTTGGTCTGAGTGGGGACCTCTCCAGACTGTGGTGCTGCTTTTCCCACGCTCCAGACAAGGTCAGAGCGCAGAACGTGTGCTATGCTGGCCTTCCCTGC
>NW_028047008.1:0-425 GCF_054177405.1 Leptonychotes weddellii
CTTGTGCCACTGAATTTCCAAAGTGTGCCAATTTTTTTTTACTGTGCTTCAAATAAATAGAAAAAATAGTTATAATATTGATCTTCAACTTTGCCATTCATGCTTCTATGCACATTAGGCTAGGTATTCCACTTTGAAAGCATGAGTGTGTCTAGGCCTTCGAATGGCACATGCCATTTCTGGGAAATGGATCTGTAGGCTAAGTATTGCTTTCTACAAATAAGTACCCCCTTGTTTTAAAAAGAAGAAATGCAGATTGAAGTAGTTTCATGATTTGATTTGTTTGGCATTCTAGGAAGCAAGCTGGTGCTAAGTATTTTTAAATGGTTATGTAAGCAAGCTGAACTGTAAATCTTCCTTCAGGAATGTGTATTAAGATTATGGAATGGGTGAAAGACTATTGGTAGTGGGAGAAAGTGGGTATG
>NW_028047009.1:0-425 GCF_054177405.1 Leptonychotes weddellii
CTATGATGTCAAGGAGAAACAGCCTTCTTGCCTTTCCTTGTTCATGATATTGCATTTTCAGTTTAAATAACAACAACAAAAAGAATTTGAATATCTTCATTTTTCCACTGTGCGTTGCTGGACACACTCCGAATTGCTGCTCCCGCATCATGTTCTACATCATCGTGAAGATCACACAAAGGGAAGTAAAAGAAAGGTCTAGGGGCTGCACTGGGTTTCTCTATCGTTTTCAAGACATCAGTTTTCTGTATCTCATTTCAACTTTCCTAGAAAGCAAAACATGACAGTGGTGTATGGGGCAGGAGGGGAAGACGAATGTTACATCTGAATGTCACAAAAGTGAAAGACTGGCCTCTGCTGAGAAAAATGACACAGTGTACATCAGCCAAATTCAATGCAGGAACACTGGGGACCAGCAGCTCTGG
>NW_028047010.1:0-425 GCF_054177405.1 Leptonychotes weddellii
CAGACCCTAAAATGCTGCGGGGTGCATTTGCCAACCAGCTAATCTTTAAGCAGTCGTGGACCTTGGGCTGCTAAAGTTGGAACAGGAAGGGCACAAGATCCGCATTAATTCCATTCCAAATCCTGTTACAAGGTGATTAGTTTTCTTGACATGTATCCACCACCTGGTGATGACTGATAGGCTGACAAATGGGGGGGGGTAAGGGGAGACAGGCCATCACACAAACGGAACAATGTTCAGGAAGACACTCCTAAGAGAAATAAATCAACAGTAGAAATTTCTCAAGGTCATTACTAGCACGTTGAAAGTAAGTAAGGTCATTACCAACACGTTGTCCTGAAAATTTAATAACAAGCAAAACCAAAAAGTCAAAGTAGGATGCATTAAAAACCAGAGCACAGGGACATCATTTTATTTCGCCAAAA
>NW_028047011.1:0-425 GCF_054177405.1 Leptonychotes weddellii
TTATTTCCTTATGAAAAAAAAAAAGTGCACTGTTTCACCTGCATTCTGGCCATGACGATACTTCCTTTTGTGGGCTATCAGGTCTTTGGCACAAATTTTCAGTTGAGTTGGTATGTAAGAGATTTTTATATATGATGCATTTATTTTTATTCTTGTTGTCTTTTAATAAACAATTTTCAGTCACTAAACAGCCCTTTTAGTCCTTTGTTTAAAAAATATTTACCAGGGGCGCCTGGGTGGCTCAGTTGGTTAAGCGACTGCCTTCGGCTCAGGTCATGATCCTGGAGTCCCGGGATCGAGTCCCGCATCGGGCTCCCTGCTTGGCAGGGAGCCTGCTTCTCCCTCTGACCCTTCCCCCTGTCATGTGCTCTCTGTCTCTCTCATTCTCTCTGTCTCAAATAAATAAATAAAATCTTTAAAAAAAA
>NW_028047012.1:0-425 GCF_054177405.1 Leptonychotes weddellii
GAAAGAGAGAGAAGGAAAGAGAGAGAAGGAAAGAGAGAGAAGGAAAGAGAGAGAAGGAAAGAGAGAGAAGGAAAGAGAGAGAAAGAAAGAAAGAAACTCTTACTCAGTGCTGGAAATATTCTTTATCTTAATATGAATGTTCAGTCAATAAATATGAACGTGTAAAAATCTCCTCAAGCTCTGCACTTAAGATTATGTACTCTACTATATGTAAATTATGTTTCAGTGAAAAAATATATGTGTAAATGGACGGATAGGCAGATAGGCGGGCAGACAGACCATCATCTGCACAAACTGCCAATCTCTATAGTTTGTATAATGATACCGAATGCAAAACTACATTTGATTTCTTTTAATCTGTTTCAGCGTCTCAGCTTTCCTTTGTCTCTCTTGACCTTGATATTTTATTTACTTCTATTTTTTTT
>NW_028047013.1:0-425 GCF_054177405.1 Leptonychotes weddellii
TTATTTATTTGACAGAGAGAGACAGAGCGAGAGAGGGAACACAAGCAGGGGGAGGGGAGGGGAGAGGGAGAAGCAGGCTTCCCGCAGAGCAGGGAGCCCGATGCAGGCTCGATCCCAGGACACTGGAATCATGACCTGAGCCGAAGGCAGACGCCCAACAACTGAGCCACCCAGGCGCCCCCCTACAAAGTACTTTTAATGCAAAGTGTGGCACAGTTGAATACATTTCATAAAACTATAAATTAAAATAAGCAAAATTTAAGAATCTCAGAGATATTCTAAAACTAGCTCCCTCCCAAAACATTAAAAATATCTGCTCAAAGTAAAAGCAAGATTAAAATTATAATTGATGAATATAATTTGAAACAAAATTATTTAGATAAAGCTGACATTTGAAATTCAAGAGTGGAATAACATTTTAATTA
>NW_028047014.1:0-9267 GCF_054177405.1 Leptonychotes weddellii
TTTTATCCAATCTGCAACCCTGTGCCGTTTTATGGGAGCATTTAGGCCATTCACGTTGAGAGTGATTATTGAAAGTTATGAATTAATTGTCATCATGTTGCCTGTGAAGATGTTGTTTTTATAGATTGTCCCTGTAAATTTCTGTTGTAGATCACTCTTAGGGTCTTTCTCCTTTTATAGGAACCCCTTTAATATTTCTTGCAGGGCCGGCTTAATAGTCACATATTCTTTCATCTTCTGCCAGCCCTGGAAGCTCTGCATCTCTCCATCCATTCTAAATGAAAGCCTTGCCGGATAAAGTGTTCTTGGCTGCATGTTCCTCTCATTTAGTACCCTGAATATGTCTTGCCAGGCCTTTCTGGCTTGCCAGGTCTGACGTTATTCTGATGTTCCTCCCTCTGTATGTAAGGAATCTCTTCCCCCTAACTGCCCTTAAGATGGTTTCCTTGGTTCTAAGATTTGCAAGTTTTACCATTACATGCCAGGGTGTTGGCCTATTTTCCTTGATCTTGGGAGGGGTCCTCTCTGCCTCTAGGACTCGAATGTTTGTTTCATTCCCCAGATTAGGGAAGTTCTCAGCTACAATTTGCTCAAATACATCTTCTAGTACTTTCTCTCTCTCCACTCCCTCCGGGATTCCAAATATTCTGACATTGGAATGCTTCATGGTGTCACTTATTTCTCTTATTCTATTTTCATGGATTCTGAGTTGTTTTTCCTTTGCCTCCTCTTTTCCCTTTTTATCTATTATATTGTCTTCCAGGTCACTTATTTATTCTTCTGCCTCAGTTACCCTAGTTGTTAGATTATCTAGATTGGATTGAATCTCATTGATAGCATTTTTAAGTTCTGCCAATTCAGCTTTCATTTCCCCCCTTAGAGACTCTAGGTTGCCATTAATTGATTTCTCCATTCTAGCCATTGTCTTCACAATTGTTAGCCTGAATTCCATCTCCGACATCTTGTTTATATCTGCATCCATTTGTAAATCTGCAGCATAAGTCATAGTCTCTGAGCCTTTTGTATTTGGGGGGCTCCTCCTAGTCATTCTGTGGATGGGTGTTTGAGGGAATGTATAGAGTCCAAATTATTGACCAGAACCCAAGCAAGATGCACCTGTTTTCTTGGGACCTTAGGGTTGCTGGCCTCTTGTTTTGCCAGCCTGTCTTCTGTGGGAGGGGCTTGCCGTGCTGTTACTCAGGCAACCCTGTTTGGGCAGAGTTGCCCTGCCCCTGTGTGGTGGAGGATGGGCTAAGCGGGTATCAGTTTTGGGGGCTTTTGTTGTCTGGTGGCTTTCCCTGGTGGCTTTCTGCATCTCTTCCGCGAGTCAGAGCAGAAGAGACTGTTTCCAACCCTCTGCCTCAGAGCAGAGAGATTGCAGTCTGTTCTTCAGTGAGCCCTCCAGGCCACACCATCTCTGTTTCTGTCCACGCTGCCATAAACTGCAGCGTCCCGGGTTGTGGGCCCCTCCCCAGCACTCCCAGTCCTGCCTCTAGGTCAGGGCACGTCTCTACCCTTTGTGCTTCTAAAACCACCAGCCGTTCCCAGTTTGTGCGTGAGCAACCCCGCCACTCCAGGATTCTGACCCGGGGGTTGTAGTTCGCAGGTGCCACCCCACCGCTCTGGGTTTCCCTCTGTGGGCTGCAGTTCGCCCACTCTACCCCGCCGCTCCGTGTTTCCGCCCTGGGGGCTGCAGTTCATAGGCGTGATCCCACTGCTCCGGGTTTGCATCCCAGGGGCAGCAGTTCGCCAGCGCAACCCCGCCACTCCAGGTTTCCACCCTGGGGACTGCCCTAGATTCCTTTCCCCGCCACTACCGGTCTGCAAGTCTGTGCCTGTCCACAGTACACGAGGCTGTCACTCACCAGTGGTGTTGGATCCCCACGGCCAGGCACCCTCCCGCTGCCATTTATCCTCCGATATCTGCCTGAAGAATCACAGCTCCCGCTTTGGACCTGAAAACCAACTGCCTGCAATATTCTGTTTGTAGAGATCCAGATCTTCTTACATCTCAGGC
Organism: Leptonychotes weddellii; assembly: GCF_054177405.1. Lineage (NCBI taxonomy): Eukaryota > Metazoa > Chordata > Mammalia > Carnivora > Phocidae > Leptonychotes > Leptonychotes weddellii. The sequence continues at coordinate 2,018 of NW_028047014.1, forward strand.
TGGTTTCGTGGGTGCTCAGAGTGGTCTGGTGGCTATCCAGCTCAATTCCGGGGACCAGTTGAAATAGGGTCCCCTACTCCTCCACCATCTTTCCCCCTTCCCAGAGCATTCCATCCTAAAGCAACAGAATACACATTCTCCTCAAGGGCACATGGAACATTCTTCAAAATAGATCACATACTGGGTCACAAATGAGGTCTCGACCAATAACAAAAGACTGGGATTATTCCCTGAATATTTTGGGATGACAATGCTTTGAAATCTTAACCCATTCACAGGAGGACTTTTGGAAGGTACTCAAACACTTGGAGGCTAAAGAGCATCCTACTAAAGAAAGAATGGGTGAACCAGGAAATTAAAGAATTAAAACAATTCATGGAAAAGAATGAAAATGAAAACACAGCTGTTCAAAACCTTTGGGATACAGCAAAGGCCTCTTAAGAGGGAAGTACATAGCAATACAACCCTTTCTCAAAAAATTAGAGAAGTCTCAAATACACAGGTAAACATATACCTAAAGGAGCTGGAGAAAGAAGAGCAAATAAAGCCTAATCTGAATAGAAAAGAAATTACAAATATTAGAGCAGTAATCAATGAAATAAAAACCAGAAGAACAGTAGAACAGATCAATGAAACTATAAGTTGGTTCTTTGAAAAAATTTAATAAGATCAATAAATCCCTAGCCAGAATTATCAAAAAGAAAAGAGAAAGGACCCAAATTAATAAAATCATGAATAAAAGAGGAGACATCACGACCAACACCAAGGAAATAAAAACAATCTTAAGAAGATATTATGAGCAACCATATGCCAAGAAATTATTCAATCTGGAAGAAATGGATGCATTCCTGGAAATTTATAAACTACCGAAACTGAAACAGGAAGAAATAAAAAACCTGAGCTGACCCATAACCTGCAAGGAAATTGAAGTATTAATCAAAAATCCCCCAACACACAAGAGTCCAGGGTCAGATAGCTTCCCAGGGGAATTGTACCAAACATTTAAATAAGAACTAATATCTATTCTTCTGAAGCTGTTTCAGAAAATAGAAATGGAAGGAAAACTTCCAAGCTTGTTCTATGCGGCCAGAATTACCTTGATACCAAAAACAGACAAGGACCCCAATCAAAAACAATAACAGACCTGTATCCCTGATGAATATGGATGCCAAAATTCTCACCAAGATACTAGCCAAGAGGATCCAAGAGTACATTAAAAGGATTGTTCTCCATGACCAACTGGGATTTATTCCTGGCAGGCAAGGGTGGTTCAACATTCACAAATCAATCAATGTAATACAATACATGAATAAAAGAAAGGATAAGAACCATAGGATCTTCTCAACTGATGCAGAAAAAGCATTTGACAAAATACACCATCCTTTCTTGATTAAAACTCTCCACAATGTAGGGACAAAAGGAACATACTTCAGTATCATAAAAGCCATCTGAAAAATGCCCACAGTGAATATCATTCTCAATGGGGAAAAGCAGGTCTTTTCCCCTAAGGCCAAGACCATGACAGGGATACCAACTCTCACCACTGTTGTTCAGCAGAGTACTAGAAGTCCTAGCCTCAGCAATCAGAAAACCAAAAGTAAAAGGCATTCAAATTGGCAAAGAAGAAGTCAAACTCTCACTCTTTGCAGCTGACATGATACTTTATGTGAAAACCCAATAGACCCCACCTCCAAAATTGCTAGAACTCATACAGTAACTCAGCAACGTGGCAGAATATAAAATCAATGAAGAGAAATGAGTTGCATTTCTATACACTAACAATGAAACAGAAGAAAGAGAAATTAAGGAATTGATCCTATTTACAATTGCACCCAAAACCATAAGATACCTAGGAATAACCTTAACCAAAGAGATAAAGGATCTGTACTGTGAGCGCTACAGAACACTTATGAAAGAAGTGGAGAAAGACACAAAGAAATTGAGTAACATTCCATGCTCATTGATGGGAAGAATAAATATTTTTAAAATGTCTATGCTACCCAGAGCAATCTCCACATTCAATGCAATACCTAGCAAAATACCATCAACATTTTTCACAGAGTTGGAACAAATAATCTTAAAATTTGTATGGAACCAGAAAAGACCCTGAATACCCAGTAGAATGTTGAAAGAGAAAATCAAAGCTGTTGAAATCACAATTCCAGATTTCAAGCTATATTACAAAGTTGTAATCATCAAGAAAGTATGGTATTGGCACAAAAACAGACATATAGATCAATGGAACCGAATGGAAAACCCAGAAATGGACCTTAAACTCTATGGTCAACTATTCTTTGACAAAGCAGGAAAGAATATCCAATGGAAAAAGGACAGTCTCTTCAATAAATAGTGCTGGAAAATTGGACAGCCACATGTAGAAGAATAAATCTGGAACATTTCCTTACACCATACACAAAGATAAACTCAAAATGGATGAAAGACCTAAATGTGAGAGAGGAATCCATCAAAATCCTAGAGGAGAAAACAGGCAGCAATCTGTTCGACCTCGACCACTGCAACTTCTTGCAAGACACGTCTCTAAAGACAAGGGAAACAAAAGCAAAAATGAACTATTGGGACTGCATTAAGATAAAAAAGCTTCTGTACAGCAAAGAAAAACAGTAAAGAAAACTAAAAGGCAACCTACAGAATGGGAGATATTTTCAAATGACATAGCAGATATAGGGCTAGTATCCACAATCTATAAAAAACTTATTAAACTCAACACCCCAAAAACATCCAGTCAACAAATGGGCAGAAGACATGAACAGACATTTCTCCAAAGAAGGCATACAAAAGGCAAACAGACACATGATAAAATGCTCCATATCACTTGGCATCAGGGAAATACAAATGAAAACCACATAGAGATACCACATTACACCAGTCAGAATGGCTAAAATTAATAAGACAGGAAACAAGAAATGTTGGCGAGAATGCAGAGAAAGGGGAACAGTCTTACACTGTTTTAGGAATGCAAGCTGGTACAGCCACTCTGGAAAATGGTATGTAGGTTCCTCAAGAAGTTAAAAATAGAGCTACCCTATGACCCAGCAATTGTACTACTAGGTATTTACCCCAACGATACAAATGTTACAAATGTTGAGATCCGAAGAGCACCTGCACCCCAATGTTCATAGCAGCAATGTCCACAATAGCCAAACTGTGGAAAGAGCCAAGGTGTCCATTGACAGATGAATGGATAAGGAAGATGTGGTATATATATATATACAATGGGATATTACTCAGCCCCCAGAAAGGATGAATACACTGCATTTACATTGATGTGGATGGAACTGGAGGTTATTATGCTGAGCAAAATAAGCCAAGCAGAGAAAGACAATTATCATATGGTTTCACTCATATATGGAACATAAGAAACAGGGCAGAGGATCATAGGAGAATGAATGGAAAACAGAATGGGAAGTCATCAAAGTTGGCAAAAAACCATGGGAAATTCTTAACTATAGGAAACAAACTGAGGGTTGCTAGAGGGGAAGTGGTTGGGAGGAGGGGGTATTTGGGTGATGAGCATTAAGGAGGGCATGTCATGTGATGAGCACTGGATGTTATAAGAAACTGAGAAATTCCTGAATACTACATCTAATGTAGAAACTAATGATGTACTGTAAATTGGCTAATTGAATTTAAATAAAATTTTAAAAAAGAAAGAAAGTGAAGATGATGCAAATAAATGTAAAGATTTAATGTGTTCATGGATCAGAAGATTTAATAATGTTAGAAAGTCCATACTACACAAGGCTATCTACAGACTTGATGCAATGTTTACCAAAATTCTGATGTTGATTTTTCACAGGAATTTTTTAAAAATCCTAAAATTTATTTGGAACAACAAAATACCCTGTATAGCTACAGCTATGTGATGGAAGAAGAACAGAGCTGGAGGCATCAAACTTATTGATTTCAACATATATTACAAAGCTACAGTAAACATATCAGTATGCCCCTGACATAACAACAGACATATAAACCAATTGAACTGAATATAAAGCCCAGAATTTTTAAAAAAGTTATTTATGAAAAGTGATATTTAACAAGAGTTCTAAGAGCACACAATGAGGAAATGATAGTCTCTTGAATAAATGCTGTTAGGAAAAGCAGATATCCACCTACAGAATAATAAAACATGACACTAATCTCAAATTATATTAAAAAATCAACCAATTTCAAGCCTAAAGCATAATTATTCAACCCATAAAACTTCAGCAAAAAAATAAATAAATAAGGAAAAGCTAATTGACATTGGTTTAAGCAATGATTTTTTGGATATGCCATCAAAAGCACAGACAACAGAAGCAAAAGTAGGTAACTGATTTTATAAAGCTAAAATGCTTCTACAAAATAAAGAAAACAATCAACAGAGTTAAGAGACAACCTAAAGAATGAGAGAAAACATTTACAAACAATACATCTGGTAAGTGGCTTATATTAAAAGTATTTAAGGAACTCAACTCCTTAGCATAAAAATGTAAATATCTGGATAAAAAAAAAAGTAGGCAAATTATCCGGACAGACATTTCCCTAAAGAAGATATATGAATGGCCAACAGATATATGAAAGGGTGCTCAACATTTCTAATCATCTGGGAAATGCAAATCAAGACCACAATGAGATCTCTCACAGATCTTTGAATGGCTATTACCAAAAGACAAGACACTACAGCAGAGAACTACAAGAAGGCTTTAGGATCTAGGGTTACTTCCAGCTGACACCCAGTAAAAACAAAAACTCTTAGTCATAGAGCCTAAAGAATATTAGTTCTGCCAAATCCTGAATGAATTTACAAGAACATTCTTCCTCAGCCAAGCACTCAGGTGACAAAAGACAAAAGAGAAAAGAAAAGAGCCTAACACCGTGGATTTTATGAGATATTACATGTGTCTTATTGTAAGCCGTTAATTTGTGATAATGTGTTATGCAGCAATACAAAACTAATACAAGTACCAAAACTGACTCAAGAATAAATAGAAAACGAATAGATCTGTTCCTGCTGAAGTAATTTAATTTATAATCAACAACTCTCCCACAAAGAAAATAGCAACAAATGGTTTCTCTGGCAAGTTTACCACATTTAAAATTTTTTTTTATTTTAAGATTTTTAAAATTTTTATTTTATTTATTTGAGAGAGTGTGAGCCAGTGAGAGAGACAGAGAGCACAGGCAAGGGGGAGGAGCAGAGGGATAAGCAGACTCCCCATCGAGCAGGGACCCCAAGGTGGGACTCTATCCCAGAACCCTGGGATCATGACGCAAGTGGAAGGCAGACACCTAACAAACTGAGCCACCCAGGAGCCCCAAGTTTACCACATTTATAAGGTACCAATCCTACACAATGGTCTAAAAAATTGATTGAAAAACCCCCTTGAGGCCAGCTTTACCATGATACCATAAGCAAACAAAAATATTAAAAGAAAACTACAAAATATTTTTCATTAACATAGATTCAGCTATTTAAAAATATTAACAAATTGAACTCACCAACACTTAAAATGAAGATAGTTTATCCCCAAAATACCAAGAGTGAGTTAACATTCAAAAGTCAAATAATTTAATTTACCATAGTAGAATACAGCTTTAATCTCAATAAATGTAAATACTACAAATTGTTGACAAACTAAAAATAGAAGATAACATTCTCAACTTGATAAAGTAAATCTAAAAAACCCTACTAAAGTTAATATGTCCATAATGGGGAAGAAGTGAAAACTTTCCCCCAGGATCAGAAATAGAGTAAGCATGTCCCCATCACTATTTCCATTCAGCATTGTACTGGATTTCTTATATAATACAATGAGGCAAGAAAAATAAATAAAAGACATAAACATTTGAATGAAATAAGTAAAATTAAATTTATTCAGAGATAACATGGCTGTTTACATGGAAAATCCCAAAGAATCTATACAAAAGTGAGGGGGGGAAAGATGGCAGAGGAGTAGGGGACCCTATTTCACTGGTCCCCGGAATTGAGCTGGATATCTACCAGATCACTCTGAGCACCCACAAACTAGCCTGAGATGTAAGAAGATCTGGATCTCTACAAACAGAATATCGCAGGCAGTTGGTTTTGAGGTACGAATTGGAGAGCCGTGATTCTGTGGGCAGATATCCAAAGATAAATGGCAGCAGGAGGGTGCCTGGCCGTGGGGATCCTACACCGCCGGTGAGTAACAGCCTCCCGCGCTGTGGACAGGCACAGACTCGCAGACCGGCAAGGTCAGGGACAGGACTTTAGGGCAGCAACCAGGACTGAAACCCAGAGCGGTGGGGTCGCGCGCAGGCGAACTGCAGCCCCCCAGACGGAAACCCGGACTGGCGGACTCACGCGCACGCGAATTGCACCCGCTGGGGCGGAAACCCGGAGTGCCGGGGTCGCGCCAGTGAACTGCAGGTCCCAGGGTGGAAAACCGGAGCTCCGGGGTCGCGCGCAAGCGAACTGCAGCTCCCGGGTCAGAAACCGAAGCGGCGGAGTCGCGCGCGCATGAACGGGGAGAGGCTGGCAGTTTTAGAAGTACAAAGGGCAGAGACGTGTCCCAACCTCGAGGCAGGACTGGGAGCACTACAGAGGGGCGCACAACCCAGGACACTGCAGTTTAAAGCAGCATGGACAGAAACGCAGACAGTGTGGCCTGGAGGGCTCACTGAAGAACAGACTGCAGTCTCTCTGCTCTGAGGCAGAGGGTTGGAAACGGTCTCTTCTGCTCTGACTCGCGGAAGAGATGTGGAAAGCCACCAGGGAAAGCCACCAGAGAACAAAAGCCCCAAAGACTGATTCCCACTGAGCCCATCCCCCGCCACAGGGGAGTACGGCAACTCCGCCCAAACAGGGTTACCTGAGTAACAGCATGGCAGGCCCGTCCCGCAGAAGACAGGCTGGGAAAACAAGAGGCCAGCAATCCTAAGGTCCCAAGAAAACAGGTTCATCTTGCTTGGGTTCTGGTCAATAATTTCAACTCTATACTTTCCCTCAAACACCCATCAACAGAATGACTAGGAGGAGGAGCCCCCAAAACAGAAAAGACTCAGAGATTAGGACTTATGCTGCAGATTTACAAATGGATGCAGATATAACCAAGATGTCAGAGATGGAATTCAGGCTAGCAATTGTGAAGACAATGGCTAGAATGGAGAAATCAATTAATGGCAACATAGAGTCTCTAAGGGCAGAAATAAAAGGTGAATTGGCAGAACTTAAAAATGCTATCAATGAGATCCAATCCAATCTAGATAAT
>NW_028047015.1:0-425 GCF_054177405.1 Leptonychotes weddellii
AGAAACATTTTTGATCAATTATTTTGTGAATGATCATAAGTGATCATTAACTTTGGTTCCTAATTATGGGCTGCTGATATTCAGATATCCCTTTTACTCTAATTTAGAGATTAGATTGATAAGCAAAAGTTTAAGATAAACCATGTCACTTAAAAAAATACTTTGGTGCTATTGGTGATGAAATTGGGATGAAAACATACTTTTCACATATCAAAAGACTGATTAAGGGGCACCTGGGTGGCTCAGTTGGTTAAGCGACTGCCTTCGGCTCAGGTCATGATCCTGGAGTCCCAGGATCGAGTCCCGCATCGGGCTCCCTGCTCGGCAGGGAGTCTGCTTCTCCCTCTGACCCTCCTCCCTCTCGTGCTCTCTGTCTCTCATTCTCTCTCTCTCAAATAAATAAATAAAATCTTAAAAAAAAAAAA
>NW_028047016.1:0-425 GCF_054177405.1 Leptonychotes weddellii
CCCAGGGGAGAACGGAGGGGGGAGTCCTACACGCTCTGGTCAACACGTTCCTGCCTTTTGAGGGACAGAACGTCAAGGAGCTGGGGGGGCGGCACGGAGCAGAAGGCATCACATTCCACTGTCGTCCACGGAATGTGGAAATCTGCTAGAGAAATTGCTCATCCCCGTCCCAGTAAGAGAGGCAGGTGGACGATACTGGGAGGGCTCCATGCCTTGCTGTGGGTCATGACGCCGAGGACCTGAAGGCCTCCGTGGAGCCCGTCTGCGCCACAAGGACCCCGGGCGGGCTGGAGGCGGGCGGCCGCGGGTTGCACATGGACGGAGAGCTCCGGGACTCGCTCACAGGCCGGGAGGGCAATGGGGCAATGGCCACATACCTGCTCCCGGCTTCTAGGAGACCCGAGGGCCGCGGCCCGCCTGAAGCC
>NW_028047017.1:0-424 GCF_054177405.1 Leptonychotes weddellii
AAAAATTGGGAGGGGCGCCTGGGTGGCTCAGTTGGTTGGGCGACTGCCTTCGGCTCAGGTCATGATCCTGGAGTCCCGGGATCGAGTCCCGCATCGGGCTCCCTGCTCGGCAGGGAGTCTGCTTCTCCCTCTGACCCTCCTCCCTCTCATGCTCTCTGTATCTCATTCTCTCTGTCTCAAATAAATAAATAAAATCTTTTAAAAAAAAAAAAATTGGGAAACTCTTAACGGGGGGACTCATGTTAGGTTCCCAACGGACCCAAACCAGCCAGCGGGATCAGGACTCTTTGGAGTGTTTTGTTTGTCTCCTGATATCTGGCAATATTTCAGGACTTAGGAGTTCTTTTTAATCTATTGTTTACAGGGGGTACGTTCTTCTTACTACTTACTACTGATTATCTTTCATTTAGGATCTCTGTATATC
>NW_028047018.1:0-424 GCF_054177405.1 Leptonychotes weddellii
AGTACATCATTAGTTTTTGATGTAGTGATCCACGATTCATTGTTTGCATATAACACCCAGTGCTCCATGCAATACGTGTCCTCCTTAATACCCGTCACTGGCTAACCCATCCCCCCATCCCCCTCCCCTCTAAAACCCTCACTTTGTTTCTCAGAGTCCATAGTCTCTCATGGTTCGTCTCCCCCCTCCGATTTCCTCCACTTCATTTTTCCCTTCCTTCTCCTAATGTCCTCCATGCTATTCCTTATGATCCACAAATAAGTGAAACCATATGATAATTGACTTTCTCTGCTTGACTTATTTCACTTAGCATAAGCTCCTCCAGTCCCATCCATGTTGATGTAAAAGTTGGGTATTCATCCTTTCTGATGGCTGAGTCATATTCCATTGTATATATGGACCACATCTTCTTTATCCATTTGTC
>NW_028047019.1:0-424 GCF_054177405.1 Leptonychotes weddellii
GATTTAGTCTCTTTCCAGGTCACACAACTGTTGAGGAAAAGTTCTAAGATTTGAAAGCAGTTCTATCTGCCTTCAAATAAAACATTCTTTCTGATACTGATAAATATGGAAATTTTATGCCAAGCAAGAATACTCTTTAAAAATGGTCTAGCTCTTTGAGGAAGACGCGGTCGTAGCTACAGCGGAGGTTTGGACGCCCCGCTCCTGCTCCTGACTCACCGCTGTTCGCTCTCACCGAGGAACAAGTCGGTCAGGAAGCCGCGCCGCAGCCATGGCTTTTAAAGACACCGGAAAGACACCCATGGAACCGGAGGTGGCGATTCACCGAATCAGAATTACTCTCACCAGCCGCAACGTAAAATCTTTGGAAAAGGTATGTGCTGACTTGATCAGAGGCGCAAAGGAAAAGAATCTCAAAGTGAAA
>NW_028047020.1:0-424 GCF_054177405.1 Leptonychotes weddellii
AGGCTTAGTGTATTTTCCAGGCCACAGCATGGATCATTGAAGCTCACTGGCTGGTACCCTAGGTGGTCAGTAGAAGCAGCATCATCATATATTCCTCACCACTGAGAGCAGGAGTTAGATGTCCTTACCCATTGGTGTCACAGAGTCCCAGCATATTTCATTTTATTAGTGAAACTCTTCTTACTGTCCTTGAAAGGAAGTGTTAATAGTGCTGCTTCTGGAAAACATCAGATTACTGTTGGTCATCTTTCAGACTACACCACATTTAACATCAGAAATCTGTTCATTGTTTGTGCATGTCAAAGGCTATTAAAAAGAAACATAGCAGAAGTTAAAAGTATACATCGAGAATCGGGGGAGGGATCGGAGGGGGAGACAAACCATGAGAGACTATGGACTCTGAGAAACAAACTGAGGGTTCTAG
>NW_028047021.1:0-424 GCF_054177405.1 Leptonychotes weddellii
AGAGGAAGGAGCAAGGCAGGCAGGGTGCAGGGCTACACTCCGGGGGGCTGGGGGGCACACACGCGCGCACACACACAGGCAAGGACCAGTGGCATCAGTCTCTGCCCCCACTCAGCGGCCGCAGGGACATCAGGGAAAGACCAGGCGTCCATGAGACATTTCAGTCCTTCCCGTCATGAAGCGTCTGCCACGAGGGGCTGGGCCAAGGTCACTGGACTGTGCAGAGAAGAGGTGGAGAGGAGTCAGCTTGCAGGGGATGAGACCAGTGGGGACCCCATGACAAAGGGAGACAAGTGATGGGCAAAATGCAGTCCCAGGGAGAAACTGAGGCACAAGGACAACCGGATGCCCAGGAGGGAAAAGTTGTAATCCAACAGGCAAAGTGGGTCAAGACTTAGTTCTCAATAAAGCTGGGGGGGGGGGG
>NW_028047022.1:0-424 GCF_054177405.1 Leptonychotes weddellii
CTCAACTAGACACTAGCAGAAAGCTGAGTGATTAGTTCCTCACCTTTACTGCATTCAGAGGGAGGGGACTACAATCTGCCAGGAACAAACAGAGCAAAACAAAAATACTTAAGTTCCTTTGATTATTTTCTACATAATGTGAAGATCACTACATCAAAAACTAATGATGTATTTTATGGTGACTAACATAACATAATAAAATAAAATAAAATAAGAAATAAAAAGAATAAAAAAAGAACAATTATAAGAAATTAGAGAAGAAACTATTGATTGTTCAGTTATTAGAATAAGAATAAACTAAAAATTATTTCAAATATGAATGAAAAATTGTATATTTCAGGAAATGAATGGAAACACATTTTAAAAAGCTGAAAAATAGGGACGCCTGGGTGGCTCAGTTGGTTAACCCTCTGCCTTCGGCTCA
>NW_028047023.1:0-424 GCF_054177405.1 Leptonychotes weddellii
CTCTCCTGTGTGCGGTAAAACGGTCTGCTGATACTCTCATCAGGAAGTCTGAGCCCCTGGAGGTGTAATCCCATGGTGCAGCATAAGCTCTGAGAGGTCATTTAGGCCCCCGTACCATGCAGGGCAGGGGGCAAGCGGGATCTCATCGTGCTCCCGAGGAGCACTCACCGTGACGGTCACCAGGAGCAGGACTGGGGTCCGTCGGCCAGAGCGCCGATCCCAGCTTTCCACGGACTGAGGGACCTCGGGCGAGCTGCAGAAGCATTCTGTGCCTGTCCCCACGGCAATAATGGGGATGACGTCCATGACGTGTGCCTTGTCACTAGGTGTTCTGAGGCGCAAGTGGACCCGGGCGCGGAGGGCTCAGCCCGGTGCCTGGAACAACATGTGTGCTCGACAAATGTTAGCTATGTCTTCTCGCCAC
>NW_028047024.1:0-424 GCF_054177405.1 Leptonychotes weddellii
AGGGCACGTACTGAATGGAGCACTGGGTGTTATATGCAAACAATGAATCATGGAACCCTACATCAAAAACTAATTATGTAATGTATGGTGATTAATATAATAAAATTAAATTAAAAAGGAAAAAAAGAGAGATTGCAGAGGATCCACTATGATATGAATAAAGGCATAAAGCCATCAGTCTGTGATAATTCTATCTATATTCTGCTTATGGGTAGTGTGTTTATAAAAAAAAAAAAAAACTGCCTGGCTTAACTGGCCTCAGGCAGAGGCTGGGACTGCTTTCTCATCCAGCCTCAGCTATAAAATGATGAGTTTCCTTTTCAGATACACACACATATTTGCTTCTCTCTCATCACTGATGCCTATTGTCTGTAGTCGATTAATGATTGGCCACTTAGGGTAATCGTTTCCCTCAGAACCAAAT
>NW_028047025.1:0-9266 GCF_054177405.1 Leptonychotes weddellii
GGAATATTATGCAGCCATCAAAAATGAAATCTTGCCATTTGCAATGATGTGGATAGAACTAAAGGGTATTATGCTAAGCAAAATAAGTCAATCAGAGAAAGACAAGTATCATATGATCTCACTGATATGAGGAATTTGAGAAACAAGACAGAGGATCATAGACGAAGGGAGGGAAAAATGAAACAAGACGAAACCAGAGAGGGAGACAAACCATAACAGCCTCTTAATCTCAGGAAACAAACTGAGGGTTGCTGGAGTGGAGGGAGGTGGGAGGAATGGGGTGGCTGGGTGATGGACATTGGGGAGGGTATGTGCTATGGTGAGCACTGTGAATTGTGTAAGACTGATGAATCACAGACCTGTACCCCTGAAACAAATAATACATTATATGTTAAAAGAAAAAACACCAAAACAAAAAGATTCTCTCCTTCTCCTTCTGCCCTACCCCGCTCACACATACTCTGTCTCTAAATTAAAAAACAAAACAAAACTAGAATGGATGAATAAATTAAGATGTATAGACACATTTGAAAACTATAAAGCCTTGAGAATGATTTAACCATAAGTATACCGAATAAAAATGGAATACAAAAGAGTATTTATTGTATGCTATACATAAGGATCAAAAATGTCCAGACTGGTCAGTGGTGTTGCAGACCAGGATAGTGGTGATAAAGTAATCTGGTTAAACAGATGGCTTTAAATCTCATGTCTAAGATTAAGTCTTAGGGCAGCTACTTACTTGATTTCTCTGGGCTTGCTAAATACGGAAAATATTAGTATCCTCATAAGAGGCTTGTACTGAGGATTAAATAAAATATGCAGTTAAATGGTTAATTAATACCAGCTGTGATAGACACCATTCAATACATAAAGCAGTTTGGTAACTTCTGAATTCTTCATGTATGAAATAAACAAAATTTGGTGGTATTAAGAAAAGTCATATAAATATGTGTTGATATCAGTACCAGATAAAGAGAGTTATTGAAGAAAAAGAGGGAGATAAGAAAACTTCTTAAAGCTCAGGGAAGTGGGCTCAAAAGTCTCACAAACTTGCAGTGAACATCACAGGACGGCTTGGGATTTCTCTGCAGAAACAGTAATACACAGAATTCAGAGAACAAGTAGGGACAAAAACCAATCAGGTGAAGAAAAACATGAGAAGAAATGTAAAATGAGACAAGGTCAAGAATGGTGTCAGCAGTAAGAGCTGTCCAAGTCACAACTTTTCCCCCCAAGTTTTTTGTGTGTGTGTGTGCTTACAGGCATTTAATAAAAGAATAGAATTTCGCTCATATCTTTGCTTTAGTTACAATTGTAGAACAAAAATTTAGTGTAATATCCGTTCACTGTAATAAATGCTAATTGGCAGTTTTTCTCTAAGCAAAGTGTATAATTTCTTTTTTTTTAATTTTATTATGTTATGTTAGTCCCCCCAAGTTTTTATTTAAATTCCAGTTAGTTAACAGTCTAATATTATTTTTAGGTATAGAATTTAGTGATTCCTCACTCACACACAACACCTGGTGCTCATCACAACACGTGTACTCCTTAATACCCATCACCCATTTAACCCATCCTCTTGCCCTCCCAAGTCACAACTTTTAAAGGAAACATGTTTATAGCCCAATGAGTGCCCATGACAGCAGGGTTAAATTAATCACACCAAGGGGGAGTCTTTGGCTCTAAAAATTTTCTGAAGAGCATGTTTCATATCCTTATTCCTCAGGCTGTAGATGAAGGGATTCAGCATAGGGGTGACCACCATGTACATCACAGAAGCAATTATATTCTTGTTTTTGGAGTTGCCTGATGAAGGGAAAAAGTAAACACCGGCAATTGTCCCATAGTATAAAAACACCACAAAGAGGTGGGAGCCACATGTAGACAAGGCTTTGGAGATTCTTTTGAAGGAGGGGACCTTCAGAATGATGCCTGCCATGCGGATATATGAGGCCAAGATACCACTCAATGGCAGGATGAAGATGAATCCTCCTTCAGTGAGGATAAGCAGCTCATTGAGGGAGGTGTCTGAGCAGGAGGACTTGAGCACAACAGCAAGATCACAAAAGAAGTGGGGGATGATAGTCCCGGCACAGAAGGACAACTGCTCCACGAGGAGGGTGTGCAACAGAGCTTGGACACAAGAGAAAAACCAGGATCCAGCCACTAGGATAATACAAAGCCTGTCCTTCATGATGGTGGTGTAGTGGAGAGGGTGACAGACAGCCAAATACCTGTCATAGGCCATCATTGTGAGAAGAAGATTGTCAAGGCAACCAAAAAATATAAAGAAATACACCTGTGAAATGCACCCCACATAGGGGATGGATTGTTGCTGAGTCTGCATGTTCATCAACGTCTTTGGAACTGTGACAGATGAAAGGGAAATGTCAGAGAAGGCCAAGTGGCTGAGGAAGAAGTACATGGGGGTGTGGAGGCAAGAATCTAGCCTGATGAGCAGGATGATGAGCAGGTTCCCCAGCACCGTGGTCAGGTACATGCCCAAGAACAGGGCGAAGAACACACCCTGCTGCTCTGGCCGGATGGGGAGCCCCAGGAGGAGGAACTCGGACATGCTGCTCTGGTTCTTCAGACTCATGCTGTGCTTTTGCATGCTGGGGATAAAGAAGGGTTGGGAATAAAAGGGAAGAATGATAGGGATACAGTCCATACTGTAAATTTCTGAAAAGACAATGCATTTTAAACTACATTCCTATTAATTTCTCACACCTGTGGATGCATGCATCTTCACTCTATCCCAGTCTGGTTCTGGGAAAACATTACAACCAAAAGCAGCCAACAAGATCTCATTGCACAGAAGCAAGAGGGTGTTCACTCTTTCATTTGACCATTATTTATTGAACATTGAGACTGAACCTGGCCCTCTACTAAGGACTGAGAATGCAGCAGCGAACAAGAAAAGCAGGGTCCCTTCCTTCTATGGGTATATTTTTTATGCACTTACTGGGATAATTCATGACACTGAGATAGAGTCAAAGCATAACAGTTCACTGTGGCAGAAATAGTAGATGACCCTTGGCAAATTGGTATCAGTTGTTTCTGCTATAAAGTGACATGCAATGTCAGTGCTGAGGTGGCATTGTTGGAATATTGTCACATTCCTCTTGTGAATATATATATCCATACATATAAAAGGGGATACATATACACACATACATATACACAGAGATAGCGATATTTGTATACATAAGTATATTCCATCTCTATATTCCATCTATGCATATACATATACTTAGATGGAATATATATAAACATACACATGGAATGTACATATACATACACACACATATATGCAATATACAGGTAACCCTTAAATAACATGGGGGTTGGGGCACCAACTCTGCACACAGTTGAAAATCTACATATTACTTTTGACTCCTCCAAAACTTAACTACTAATAGCCTACTGTTGACCAGAAACCTTACCAATAACATAAACAGTTGATTAACACATACTTTGTATATGTATTATATACTATATTCTTACAATACAGTAATCTAGAAAAAAATGTTATCAAAAGACCGTAGGAAGAGAAAGCACACTTACTGTATGTTCTGTATTTGTCGGAAGAAACCCATGTATAAGTGGACTTGTGCAGTTCAAACCCATGTTGTTCAAGGGTCAACTGTAATGTATGTATGCATATATATATATGCATATATATATATTGAACTATAGCTTGTATATATAATTGCCATTTTCTGTAGGCTAAAATGATCAAATAGTGGTCACTTCATGGAGTTCAACTTAATACTGTGTGATCAGTGCCCAGGCTTTTAACATGGAACTCTCCCATTTCATTGCTTGTAAATGCCAGACACACTGTTATTTTAGGTTTGCAAGGAAACTGAAGTTGTCCAAAGTTTTCTTAGTGCCCTGTCTAGATATTCCCTTTCATATTTATATATTTTCCAACTGACAAAAGGCTCTCACATACATTAACTTCTGTTCAAGCCATAAATACTTACTGAGGGCCTGTAAGCTTCCATTTTATAGATATGTAAACTGAGGCCAAAGAATTGAGTGATTTTCCCAAGGTCCTGCCACCATTTGGTGGGGCTTCTGTGCTCTAACTTCACTGGGCATGACAACTAACATTTCTTTGCCTGGTATGTTAGGTGAACGTGCAAGGGTTACAAAACTCTGAGCCACTCAGTCACACTTAGGTATATGAAAATGATAACAGATCCTTTTTAGAAAACAGTCTCTTGGGGCACTGGTTATCTCCATTTATTTTACCCCAGAAGGAGGTCACTGAAAGAACTATTTGAGGTCATGAGTGCAAATCAGAAGCCTCCAAACACACGTACAAACACCACACATGCACACACACACACGCATGCATACACACACTGCTGATTTGAGGATTTCAGGCACCAGTGTTTGAGTCCCATTGTAAGGGAAAGAGAGCCAGTATTTGTTTCATTTCATAAATACTGATATACATACAAGTCATTTATAACACATAATATGCAATAATGTATCACACAGTATGCAATAATGTATCACCCACAAATACACTCACAATGCACCATTAACACACAAGCATAACCTACCTGGTAAAATACACAACTCACATACAACATATCAATAACTCATCATATACATACACATCACGAAAAACACACAAGGCCACACACAATTTCAAAATCTCACAAGAAACATCCACCAAGAACACACATGCACACTTAATCACTCACTACAAGCAGCACACGCAGTCCCATTACTGAAAAGCATGCTTTGGCCCCTTCCCACTGAGAAGGTGTCATCATGGGTCGGGTAAGCCTGTTCGGTCATAGGCATGGTCATCAAACCACCATCTCCAACCCATGCACATGGTAACATACACATGGTAACAGAAACACAGACAAAAGGAAACAATATACATTCCTGCTCTTACATACAAGTGTGTCACCCACAGACGAGCTCACACACACACTAGCACACCCACTGAGAAAAGGTTTGAGCCCTCTCTGATCTCAGTTCCTTGATAAGTTTGGACATCTTTTCCCCCAGTGGTGGAGCTCTCATTGCTCAGCTGTGATGCCCCCACCCCAGTGAGGGAAATGCCCCCATCAAAACAACAGAGGCAAATATTTAAGATCACAGACATGAATCAGAAGTCCTTAATCACATGTTGGAGCTGACAACTTGGTCTGCATGCACTAAAACAAAGCCCAGTTTGGGTTTAACTGAGGAAAAGAATCAGGCTGAGTGAGATACGTAGTACACACACATGCAACTATCAAACAACATGTACACAAACATACACAATACATGCAGACAACACACACTCACAAACACAGAGATACTCATACACAAACCCATGAGCACATGGGCAGATCCATTGCCAAGGCAGATTTCCAGCTCCTTCTTTTTTTTTTTTTAATTTAAGTTCAATTAGCCAACATATAGTACTTCTCAAACTCAGCACACAAAAAACAAATAATCCAGTCAAGAGATGGGCAGAAGACATGAACAGACATTTCTCCAAAGAAGACATACAAATGGTCAACAGACATATGAAAAAATGCTCCACATCATTAGCCATCAGGGAAATACAAATCAAAACCACAATGAGATACCACCTCACACCTGTCAGAATGGCTAAAATTAACAAGACAGGAAACAACAAAAGTTGGCGAGGATGCAGAGAAAGGGGAACGCTTTTATGCTGTTGGTGGGATTTCCAGCTCCTTCTGACCTGTGATCATCATCAGTGAGTTCAGACACTTCTTCCAGACTTGCCAAATTCTCAGCTTCTCTTCATAGTAAGGGAGGAGCTTTTGTGGGTTAATTGGCCAATTTCTTACTGCCATTTGGAGAACACTGTGACCAGGAACCAGAGGGGACTGGAGTCACAGGAGACAGTGTCCCTAAAGCCAGGGATGTCTTAGACTTCTTTCTTCTTGGGCATAGTTCCAAGCTCAAACTTTTTTGGGGCATGATTCCAGTTGGGATTCAATTTTTTTAAATTTATTTTTTTAATGATTTCATGCTTGGAAAAAAGTTGTAAGGATGATTGAATGACTTCCTGTATGCCCTTCACCCACACTTTACAAAGGCTAACATTTTGGCATGTTTGTGCATGTGCATGTGTGTGTGTGTGTGCATGCGCGCGTGTGTGTGTATTAAAGATTCGGGCTATAGATCTTTCATATACATGTCACAGCGCGTATTATCAAGAGGCACATGCTTTGGTTCAGAGGTCAGGGGCTCATGACGCTTCACATAAGAAGAGAATTTAAGAGAAAGAATGAGCCACAAAGGACTCCTGGGAAAGCTGGCTGGGTATAAGCCACAAGTTGGCTTGGGCAAAGCAGAGGGAATGGGTTTGGGACTTTGTAGTAGTTGAGGGGTGGTAATGGGGGAAAATTTCTGCCAGAGAAACAGATCATGTGTTGTGCTTCCTGAGAAACTTTGCCCGTGTTGTTTAGCAGCATGCAGCAATAGGTACCCTTATGAGAACAAATGCCCTTTTGGCTGGCCAGCAGATAATCTAAGGCTAGGCGATTATTAGCAATCACAGCTGCCAGGGAGCATTGTCTCTCATTTAGGGCTTCCAGGGCTGTGGCAGTTTGAATCATATATATGGAAATTATTCTGGGCATTTCCTGATTGGCATTAATTATTTTATTATGTTGTGTAATATTGTGGCCTCCAAGGCAGCACCAGTGACCCCCATGGTGGTCAGCAGAATGAGGGCGGGTGACAAGAATATAACATACGTGGTGGTAAGAATAAGATTGGTGAGCTTTGTTTAGGAGCAGGAGCCACAAATGCAGATAGTACAAGTCAAATTATGAGGAGAAGCCTGTGTTAGAGGAATAAATTAGTGCAGGAGTGAGGGATATGGGGGAGGAAGAGAATAACCCTCATGGGCTAGAATCTTAGACATTTGGCATGGGCAGCCAAGAACTAATAAGTTGCCAGTAAGCATTTTGGTTAGGACATAATATGGGGATATTCTAGATAGTTGGAATTAATATTTTAAAGGGAAGACCAGGAGAAAATCCAAGGCTTACGTTCAGAGATATGGCCCACCCAGATAGATGGATAGGGGCTGGGTTGTGTTATTTGAAGGTTTTTTAAAGATCATTTGGATAGACTACAGCGTGGCCGGTCAGTTGAGAGAGTACCATATGGCATACCAACAATTTGTATCCTTTAAAACATGGCTGTTCACTCAGTAAGGCTTACATAAAAATTATTTTGTAATGCATCCTTCAGTGCTGGTTGTATATCAGAGATGGGGCCTTGAAGTGCAGACATTTGGGAAAGGAGCAGAAAGTACAAGGGTGGAAGGAGAGGGGAGAGTAGCTTGTGATGGTTGAGGTTGGATTGGGAAAGAAGAGATACCAAGAGCAGAAGGGGGCTTAGGGGGTGAAGGGAGCCTTGGATAGGAGACATATGAGGGACTCGAGATCATGGAAATTTCCACCTGGATCAGTCCAGTGGGTAGATCAAGGTCACCATTATGGATAAGTCCAGCTGTGGGTCTGATGTCATCATCAGGAATGAGTCCAACCATGGATCTGATGTCATCTGGTGGCCCATCAGGCCATCATGGTGTTGGTTGAAGGTGAGGTCACTGGGTTTACAATAATCTTGGGCTGACTTTAGGACTTTGAGGCATAAAGCCTTGTTGGTTGGGGATTTACAGGAATGTATAAATGTAGTTGGAAAATGAGGGACTCAATGAGCCAGAAAAGATACTGCTATATTGGCATCATGTTGGAGATAAAATAATTTCAAAGGGGCTTGTTGCTTACATCCTTATATTAGGCATCCATTGTGTTTTCAATAAATGTTCTGACATGTATTTTGAGAGATGAGATCTGGGCATAGGTAAAAAGCCTTCAGGACCACTTTTCATAATTGTTTGTGCCACAGGGCACCATGGGTGTTTTCCTCATTTACCCCCAGGATCAGGGTCTTTTATGCCACAGAGTGGCAGTGGTATTTAAAGATCTGGTGAGATATCCTGACTGCTCTTAGGAATGAGGACTTCAAACACCATACAGCACTTCTGTCTCTCTGTCGTCTCTCTCTCTCTCAAAATGATGGCTCATTTATGAGCAACCACCTGGTGGACTTGCATCTAGAATTACTTGAGTTATTTTATCTTCCCTTTCAGTCTGGTCATGTCATTTGAAATGTTAGGTTAGGGCTCCTGGGTGGCTCAGTTGGTTAAGCGACTGCCCTCGGCTCAGGTCATGATCCTGGAGTCCTGGGATCGAGTCCCGCATCGGGCTCCCTGCTCGGCAGGGAGCCTGCTTCTGCCTCTGACCCTCCCCCCTCTCATGTGCTCTCTCTCTCTCTCATTCTCTCTGTCTCAAATAAATAAATAAATAAATAAATAAATCTTTAAAAAAAAAAAAAGAAATGTTAGGTTAATTCTTTTATTTTCATTCTATTTTGCTTTGTTCATTCCTGCTTATATAGTTATCTGAAAAGTTGAAAGATAACATGGTCAAAACTATACAAATAGGTATACTCATCTCCACAACCATTCCCACCACCCACTATAGCTAACCAAACTCACTGGTTTATTATTTTTAATAAACATTTTATTTTGGAATAATCTTAGATGCCTAGAAAAGCTACAAAAATAGTACAGAGACTTTCTATACTCTTTACCCAAGTTTCTCCTGTTTTAAGCATTTTACACACCCATGGTACATTCAGCAAAACTAAGACATTACCACTGGTAGATTACCACTAACTAAATTGCAAACTTTTTTTGGATTTTACCAGTTTTTCCACCAATGTCTTTTTTCTGTTCCAGGATTCAATTCAGGATGACACATTGCATTTAGACGCATCATCTTTTAAATAAGCTTTCTATATTTGAGAAAATACCCACATCTGCTGGTATCAGCTTCTCTGGTTTGTAACTAAAAGTTCTGATGGATAAGGGAAGAGTAGACTCAGAATGTCTAGGAGAGGTTCCTTGGTCATCATCTAGACAAGAGATGAGGGAGCCCACTCAAGATGGGGTGGGAAGTCAATTTCAAACTCATTAGTTTCTTGATTATTTGTTTTTTGGGTGTTGAGTTTGAGAAGTTCTTTATAGATGTTGGATACCAGCCCTTTATCTGTAGTGTCATTTGCAAATATCTTCTCCCATTCTGTGGGTTGCCTCTTTGTTTTGTTGACTGTTTCCTTTGCTGTGCAGAAGCTTTTTATCTTGATGAAGTCCCCAAAGTTCATTTTTGCTTTTGTTTCACTAGCCTTTGGAG
>NW_028047026.1:0-424 GCF_054177405.1 Leptonychotes weddellii
AACACATATAAATTCTTCAAAACTCTCTTTTGAGGAGTACTAAAGTACTAAAGGAAATTTACTAAGTTATAATTATTTGATAGCTATATATCCACAATTACCTACAGAGCAGCTCAAGGAGGTGTGTTGTAAAGTAAAAAATCTAAATTAGCAACTTTTGAATAGAGCAAACAGGTCCTACAGAATTTCTTTTTTTTTTTATTATGTTACGTTAATCATCATACGTTACATCATTAGTTTTTGATGTAGTGTTCCATGATTCATTGTTTGCGTATAACACCCAGTGCTCCATGCAGTACGTGCCCTCTTTAATACCCATCACCAGGCTAACCCATCCCCCCACCCCCTCCCCTCTAGAACCCTCAGTTTGTTTCTCAGAGTCCATAGTCTCTCATGGTTCATCTCCCCCTCCGATTTCCCCCCC
>NW_028047027.1:0-424 GCF_054177405.1 Leptonychotes weddellii
GAAAGACATTGAGGAAGACACAAAAAGATGGGGAAAAAATTCTATATTCATGGATTGGAAGAATAAATATTGTTAAAATGTCTATGTTGCCCAGTGCAATCTACACATTCAATGCAATCCCTATCAAAATACCATCAACTTTTTTCACAGAACTGGAACAAATAATCCTAAAATTTGTTTGGAACCAGAAAAGACCCCATATAGCCAGGGGAATGTTGAAAAACAAAACCAAAGCTGGGGGCATCACAATATCTGACTTTGAGCTACATTACAAAGCTGTAATCATCAAGACAGTATGGTACTGGCACAAAAACAGACACATTGATCAATGGAACAGAAGAGAGAACCCAGAACTCTATGGTCAACTAATCTTTGACCAAGCAGGAAAGAACATCCAATGGAAAAAAGACAGTCTCTTCAATAA
>NW_028047028.1:0-424 GCF_054177405.1 Leptonychotes weddellii
AGCGCGCACCTGAGCCCTGGCAGGGCACCTGAACGTGCACCTGAGCATGAACCTGGGCCCTGGCAGGGCACCTGAACATGCACCTGAGCCTTGGCAGGGCACCTGAGTGTGCACCTGAGCGCACGCCTGGGCCCTGGCAGGGCACCTGAACGTGCACCTGAGCGCGCACCTGGGCCCTGGCAGGGCACCTGAGCCCCAGCGGCTTCCTGGGTGTCCCATGCAGCAGCCCCACTGCGAGAAGCAAGAAACCACCTTTTTCTAGGGGGTCACTTATGCTGCCTAGCTACAGCTCTTGCCACTGGTTTGGCAACAACTTAGCTCAGCAGCTAGCGTATTTCCTAGGGTACATTTCACTTAGAAAGTGTATTTTCCAAAAATGAACTCATCCATTGCAGTCACCAAAGGAATTTGCCAGTTTTTACTG
>NW_028047029.1:0-424 GCF_054177405.1 Leptonychotes weddellii
CTCTCCTGTGTGCGGTAAAACGGTCTGCTGATACTCTCATCAGGAAGTCTGAGCCCCTGGAGGTGTAATCCCATGGTGCAGCATAAGCTCTGAGAGGTCATTTAGGCCCCCGTACCATGCAGGGCAGGGGGCAAGCGGGATCTCATCGTGCTCCCGAGGAGCACTCACCGTGACGGTCACCAGGAGCAGGACTGGGGTCTGTCGGCCAGAGTGCCGATCCCAGCTTTCCACGGACTGAGGGACCTCGGGCGAGCTGCAGAAGCGTTCTGTGCCTGTCCCCACGGCAATAATGGGGATGACGTCCATGACGTGTGCCTTGTCACTAGGTGTTCTGAGGCGCAAGTGGACCCGGGCGCGGAGGGCTCAGCCCGGTGCCTGGAACAACATGTGTGCTCGACAAATGTTAGCTATGTCTTCTCGCCAC
>NW_028047030.1:0-424 GCF_054177405.1 Leptonychotes weddellii
CTGGTTAGAAGTGTCTGGGGTTTCTGCACATGCTACCATGGGGCTGGTTCTAGTATCTGCCTCAAGAGCAGATCAGTACAAGATGGCTGAGGTCTTGCTGGTGGCAGGGAGCAGGGTCGGGCTTACATTGGCGCTCCAAGGACGTGGACTGGTGCTCAGCTAATACTTAGTGAAAATATGAGAGGAATTGGGGGGGGGATGTATGTGCTGGCCGGGGGAGCTCTGAAAACCATTTGACTTACTGACTTGATTTTACTGAATAAAGTCTTTGAGGAATCAAGTAAGTGGGACTTAGAAACATTTTATTTTTTAGTCTCAATTCAGCCTCCATTTACATTTTGGATTTATCCAGTAAAAGGACCTTAGAAGTTTAATTGGTGAAAACATTAGGTTTTTAGTATGTATTCTCTTCCTGCAGTCATTC
>NW_028047031.1:0-424 GCF_054177405.1 Leptonychotes weddellii
GAAAAACAAACTGAGGGTTCTAGAGGGGAGGGGGGTGGGAGGATGGGTTGGCCTGGTGGTGGGTATTGAGGAGGGCACGTTCTGCATGGAGCACTGGGTGTTGTGCACGAACAATGAATCATGGAACACTTCATCTAGAACTAATGATGTAATGTATGGGGATTAACATAAGAATAAAAAAAAAATTAAAAAAAAATAAATAAAAAAAAAATAAAACACAAACAAAAAAAAAAAAAAAAGAAAGAATAGGTTAGGTTTTTGTTTTCAGAAGTCTTGAAAGCATGTGAGATAAATGGATTAATCCACAGTTTTATCATGGCTATTTTACCAAACTTCACCCCCTGCCTTGAGGCACAGAGGAAGTAAAAAATAAGGAATGTTAATTTCTGTAGGTTGCTGAGAAAGGGACTAAAATGTATCCCTA
>NW_028047032.1:0-424 GCF_054177405.1 Leptonychotes weddellii
AAAAAAAAAGAGACAGCATAGCTAAGGGCATGTGTTTTGTCATGTTTTGTCCTCTGATTAGATTATTTCACTTCTCAGCTCTACTAGTTACCATCTGGGAGAATTTGGGCAAGTGGCTTAACTGCTCTGAGCTTTAGTTTTCTCCTCTGAGTGTAATACTGCTTATGTTGCCGTGGGGTCACTGGAAAGATTAAAGGAGAATATCTCTCTCTCTCTCTCTCTATATATATATATATTCCTTAGCATAATGGCTACAATATAATACTCAATGTTAGCTTTTACTATTAGTTGTAATTACTCAATTTTACTCTCCTTTGAAACTCAGGACCTCCATTTGCCCCCTTGGGTTAATCATCCCTGACCACCTACCTGCTCCTTGCAGTGTGATTTAAATATGCATTTCCTTTATACGCAAACAATGAAT
>NW_028047033.1:0-424 GCF_054177405.1 Leptonychotes weddellii
ACATCAACTTAACTAATCGAAATGACCAGCATTGATAATGGGACTCTGCCATCTGGTGCCTTCTGATGTGACTGGTGCACCAGGAAGGATACAACATCGCATACGTAGTATTCCTGCCAACAAGAAGTGGAATGTGAACCCAAGCATGAGGAGACAATTCAATTACTCCTAATCGAAGGACATTTTACAAAAGAGCTGGCTTGAACTCCTCAAAAATGTCAGAAGGGATATGAGAATTTTTTGTAAAGGCTCAGCAACTGTTCTAGATTTTAAAATAGGAACACTACATCAAAAACTAATGACGTAATGTATGGTGATTAACATAACACAATAAAATTTAAAAATAAATAAAAAATAAAATAAATAAAATAGGACAGCTAATGAAATGAATAATTCTTGATTCTATCCTGGATTGGAAAAAAAA
>NW_028047034.1:0-424 GCF_054177405.1 Leptonychotes weddellii
AACTAATAAGTAATAATTTAAATTAGGGCATGTATTGAAATTTAATAGGCAGAATAGTAGATTTGTTTTCTTTCAGTTACCTTTTTTTTTTTTAAAGACTTTATTTATTTGACAGAGAGACACAGCGAGAGAGGGAACACAAGCAGGGGGGAGTGGGAGAGGGAGAAGCAGGCTTCCCGCAGAGCAGGGAGCCCGATGCGGGGCTCAATCCCAGGACCCTGGGATCATGACCTGAGCTGAAGGCAGATGCTTAACGACTGAGCCACCCAGGCGCCCCTTTCAGTTACCTTTCTTATGGACTATGTCATCTACCTGATATCTTCACCTATTGCCTATTTCCTTTCCTGATTTGTAATTGATGATTCAGAGACTTCCTTATGCATAATTTGTTATTTATTTATTTAAAGTGAATAATTTATTTCTT
>NW_028047035.1:0-424 GCF_054177405.1 Leptonychotes weddellii
CATACTGGAATTAGGATAAGCCCTAATCCAATATGACTGGTGTTCTTTGGAACAGGAGAAGTGACAAAGAGAAGTTAGCTATGTAGAGATGGAGGCAGAGACTGGAGTTATATTGCCACAAATGAAGAAACATAAGGAGCTACCAGAAGCTGAAAGAGGTGATGAAAGATCCACTCTCCTTTTTTTTTTAAATTTTATTTTATTATGTTATGTTAATCAACATACATTACATCATTAGTTTTTGATGTAGCATTCCATGATTCATTGTTTACGTATAACACCCAGTGCTCCATTCAGTACATGCCCTCTTTTTTTTTTTTTTAAGATTTTTTATTTATTTATTTGAGAGAGAGAATGAGAGACAGAGAGCATGAGAGGGAGGAGGGTCAGAGGGAGAAGCAGACTCCCTGCCGAGCAGGGAGCC
>NW_028047036.1:0-9266 GCF_054177405.1 Leptonychotes weddellii
TTGTTAGATCTTGTTGGATAGACCCTTTAAGTAGGATATAGTGTCCTTCCTCATCTCTTATTATGGTCTTTGGTTTAAAATCTAATTTGTCTGATGTAAGGATTGCCACCCCAGCTTTCTTTTGGTGTCCATTAGCATGGTAATGGTTTTCCACCCCCTCACTTTCAATCTGGGGGTGTCTTTGGGTCTAAAATGAGTCTCTTGCAGACAGCATATTGATGGGTCTTGTTTTTTTATCCAATCTGATACCCTGTGTCTTTTGATTGGGGCATTTAGCCCATTTACATTCAGGGTAACTATTGAAAGATATGAATTTAGTGCTACTGTATTGCCTGTAAGGTGACTGTTACTGTATATTATCTGTGTTCCTTTCTGATCTATGTTACTTTTAGGCTCTCTCTTTGCTTAATGGACCCTTTACAATGTTTCTTGTAGGGCTCGTTTCATGTTTGCAAATTCCTTTAGTTTTTGTTTCTCCTGGAAGCTTTTTATCTCTTCTTCTATTTTTAATGACAGCCTAGCTGGATATAGTATTCTTGGCTGCATATTTTTCTCATTTAGTGCTCTGAAGATATCATGCCAGTCCTTTCTGGCCTGCCAGGTCTCTGTGGATAGGTCTGTTGCCAATCTCATGTTTCTACCATTGTAGGTTACAGACCTCTTCTCCTGAGCTGCTTTCAGGATTTTCTCTTTGTCTCTGAGACTCGTCAGTTCTACTATTAGATCCAGGGTGTTGGCTTATTTTTATTGATTTTGAGGGGGGTTCTCTGTGCCTCTTACCAAAGCATTTCTATCAACTAAAATTGATAGGCAACTTCATGTTTACTGAAATGTGGGAAACAGAATGCCACAACGACCGCTGGTGCATGTTCGTTCTGACTCCGAAATCTCTGAGAAAACTTGAGATTGCAGGGTTAAAAATAACCCGAAAGGATCAGAGTTAAATGCCCTTGGGATGTGTGTGGTCTGTTCTAAAGTACACAGCAGAAGATGTTTTGTAGATAGGAAGCCAGCTGTAAACAGCACACTGTGCATTGCCTTCTTTGTTCTCTTATCCTGTGTTAAGGTCCGAATACAATGCTGTTTACAATTAATTGATCACAGCCAGTTACAGATTCTTTATTCCTTCTCCACTCCCACTGCTTCACTTAACTAACCCTGTGTATGTGGAAAAATGTGCCTTACTAAGTCCCTGCTGTAAATCATTATAGACCTGTATCATTGTAGAAGTTTTATTAGATTATGGAAAATAAACCTCAGCACCTTGGGCTGTTTGCCCGGGGTCCCCTGTGCCTCGCTATACTGTCGTCTCTTTTCTCAGTTCCTTTGCCACCCCAGGTCCCTGACTCTCTGAGGTCGACACCGAAATTCTTCACCAATGATTCTGTAAGAATTATTAAAAAAAAAATAACGTCTTTTGATCTAATAGTTCCACTTCTGAGGATTTGTCCTAAGCAAGAAATACAGAAGAAAGAAAAAAGTTATTTTCATTCTTATTTCCAATAGCAGGACATAGGGGGAATAACCTTAAATTGGAAATAATTAAAAGTTTAAATATATTCTCTGAAAAAATTCATATTTTTATGTGGTAATTATTAAGACTAAAGTGTTACAAAAAACAGGATTGTTGAAATTTTGAAGAAGCATAAAACAATTATATCTTCACTTTTAACATTATATAAATGTGTGAATGCATGCAGGCGAAGGACAGTCCAGAGAAAACGTTGGTGGATTGAT
The DNA here is from genome assembly GCF_054177405.1 of Leptonychotes weddellii. Lineage (NCBI taxonomy): Eukaryota > Metazoa > Chordata > Mammalia > Carnivora > Phocidae > Leptonychotes > Leptonychotes weddellii. Next base: position 1,738 of record NW_028047036.1, read on the forward strand.
AAGCAGAAACCTGTTTGTGACATTTTAAAAGACGATGTGTGTCTGGGGCGCCTGGGTGTCTCAGTCGGTGAAGCATCTGACTGTTGATTTCAGCTTGGGTCGTGATCTCAGGGTCTTGAGATTGAGCCCCACGCTGAGCTCCACATTGGGCTCCATGCTTGGCTGGGAGTCTGCTTGGAATTCGCGCTCTGTCTCTCTCTTTCTCTCTCCCTGCCCCTCCCCACGCTTGTGCACTCTCTCTCTGTCTCCCTGAAAAACAAAAAGCAAACAAAAAACCCAATGTGTGTCTTTTAAATGAAATCCAATTCAGCTTCTCAAGTTCCCATGAAAATTAGAAAGTTTATCTTGTTTTTCAACTTTACAAAGATTAATTGGACAGGTAAAGGCTTCAGTAAAATCTTTAAAAAAAAAAAAAGTTTAAAAAATATTTTGTTTGTACAACTTGGATATTCATTTTTAATAGAATCAGAGGGGGAATTTCTCAATGTCTGTTTTACTAATATGCTGTTATTTTGAGTTCCATAAGTGCCTGGTTTGGATCTAATGATATGTTTATTATTTGATTTTGCCATAGAATGATATTTGTTTCTGTATCTTAATTTTTTTTTTTTTTTTAGGACTTAGGTGTTGTCTGAGAGTGGTATTTAATTCTGATTTTCACTGCTATTTCAGTTATGTATAGCCAGTAGCTCCAGAAAGATAGCAATTCTTTAAAATAGGGGTTTATTTACTGCTCTAGGTTTTGAAGAAAGTGAGCAGATTCTGTGACCTTCCATGGAAGGGTAGTTTTCCACTTTGGACATTTAATAAATCTCCATTTTAAAGCTTTATTCCATCTTCGTTGTATTTTATAATCATTTGTATGTAGCTGTGGATTTAGGAACCCTTTTTCCTACTCCTTCCCATTTCCATGATTTAAAACTAGATTTTTCCCTTCTAAAACTAGAAAAAAGTGATTAAGCTTAGTATAGATTCACAAACATCATCAGCAGTTCATGAAAATAAACAGTCATTGATATATGTGCTATTAATGAGGTGTAGGAGGTAAGAGTGGTTACTAGAGATTTAAGATAAAGGGATACCTTTCCATATAGTACAAACTTCTTTTTTTTTTTTTTTTTAAGATTTTATTTACTTATTTGACAGAGAGAGAGATAGCGAGAGAAGGAACACAAGCAGGGGGAGTGGGAGAGAGAGAAGCAGGCTTCCCGCTGAGCAGGGAGCCTGACGCGGGGCTCGATCCCAAGACCCTGGGATCATGACCTGAGCCGGAGGCAGGCACTTAACGACTGAGCCACCCAGCCGCCCCTAGTACAAACTTCTTTTTAAAAAATTATTGTAGCCCAGAATTCATAAGCTGCATTAGTATGCAAAGATTCCAGGCTTTGCTAAGGTAGCCAGAGCTACTTTTAATGACTTTGAGTTAATGACTTTGAGTTAAGCAGTACTTTGGGAATTGGGCTTCTTACCTATATATAAAAAAGTAATAAATCAGGGCCAAAGGAAAGCTTACCTGAAATGGTAGACATGATCAGGAATATATGTGGTCTAAAAGAATCTCTGAACTTTAATAAAAGAGATAATTCATTCCAATATTTCTGCAAAATGATAGCTTCAGTCAAAATCTTAAAACGTAAGGGAACATGTGAAAAGGAAGAAAGGATATGAACTTTTTATAAGGATAGTGGCTCCACAAATTTTAACGTATATATCATTCTGGCATATATAGAAATCTGTGTTTACATCAGTAGCATAGCTTATTCATGTAAAGTCATTTTGGTTTGGAAATTATTAGCTGAAAAGCTAATAAATGGTCTTGCATCTGCTTCTTATTTCTTCAAAAGAGAGGATAAGTATCCATCTTTTGCTAATAAGCTGTTTTAGTGTCTGATGATGGAATAATACCAACTTCACTAAATATTTATTACAAACATAAAACATTTTCTGGTTTTAAGAAGTGTCTTTTAATTGGTGGAAAATGGCCTATTTTTAAGTCTTGATGTATAAATAGAGAATAAGGATTACAGTATATATGGTACTTTGGATGACTTTATGTCAGTGAATGTTATGAAAGTTCTGATGTTTTGTTTAACATGGAAGATAGGTTTAGGAATTCTTGCTGCAGTTTGCTTAACTTTTATTGAGTAAATAAAATATTAAAATACCATCCATTATTTCGACTTGTTAATTTGGTAATGCTTTGGCTGGTAGATTCTTCCATTTCATTGATGATGTTAGTGTATCACTATTTAAATTGTTGAAAGTTTATTTTAAAGTATCTTATTCTTTTTTTTTTTACTTGTTTAGTAAATCAGGTTAGTTGGTTTATCTCAAAAGAGGTTCACTAGAAAATTGATATGAATTGATATGTAATGATCATAAATGTCAATCAGTAAATGTTGAGAAAGACTAGTAATAAACTCACTGATTCACTAAAGACAAAGCCAAATGCATTGTTCTCCCCACACCTCCTCTCCCAGGGTAGTCACCAGTTTTTGCCATTTGGTATAATTTTTTGCTAATCTCTTAAATTAGGATCCTCCCACTTAGTCATCTGTTTAAGTGGTTATCTGACATTGTGAGAGAGGTGTAGTATGTTAAATCTGAGTAGAGAATGTCTGACATTTTCTTTGATGCTTTATTTTTTTAATAAAATAAAGAATAAAGATTAAAGAATAAAGATTAAAAACTGATCTAGGAGTTGGAAGATATCTGAGTTCTCGTTCTTAGTTGTCACTGGGAAAACTGCTTAAATTTCTTAAGACTTAAGTTTTGGGGCGCCTGGGTGGCTCAGTCGGTTAAGTCAAGTCATGATCCTCGGGTCCTGGGATCGAGCCGCAGGTCGGGCTCCCTGCTCAGCGGGGAGTCTGCTTCTCCCTCTCCCCCTGCCCCTCCCCTTCCCCCATTTTGGCTCTCTCTCAGATAAATAAATAAAATCTTTAAAAAAAAGACTTGAGTTTCTTTATCTGAAATGAAGAGATTGATTAGATGAAGCATCAGGAGTTTCTTTTTTCTGTTTGTTTTGTTTTTGATTTTTTTTTTTTTTTTATTCATTTGAGACAGAAAGATAGAGAGCATGAGCAGGGGGAGGTGCAGAGGCAGAGGGAGAAGTAGGCTCTCTGCTGAGCAGGGAGCCGGATGTGGGTCTCGATCCCAGGACTCTGGGATCATGACCTGAGCCGAAGGCAGAGGCTTAACCATCTGAGCCACCCAGGTGCCCTGCATCAGACGTTTCAAATTGGTAGTCTAAGGGCCAAAGCAGATACAATTTATGTGGACAACTCAGTCCAGCATAACTGTTTACATTTTGTGTCTTTATGTGTGATGTTCTTTTTCCTATTGGTTACAGTCTCCACGACTTCCTGCTCCTTGACATCGTGTTCCTTACATGTTTACATAATCCCTTTGGCCCTTGTAGGCATTCAGCTTGCAACCCTTGGACTAGATGTCACTCCTAATTTTCAAAAAATTCTTGATATTTTCTGTGCTATGACAGCAACTAACAACACTTAGTCACCATTCAAGCATGTTATTAAAGACGCTGAACTGATTGAGCCACCCAGGCCTCCCTATACAGTACATATTTTAATATTAGCTCCATTAGAAAGCCAGTTGTTTACTCTTTAGTGGCAACTATTAAAAATTTTTTAAATGCAGTTTTTATTATATGTAGAAACCCAACAATTTTTATAGAACGATTGTATTTATGAGTTAGTGAGAATAATAAGATTCAGAAGTTCAGCATAACAAAGTTGGCTAAATAGGATTTTTGTATTAAAAACATTGGAGGAAAGGTATACCAAAGCATAAGTAAAATTAACAAAGAATCACATGATAGTTCTGGAATTACAGCTATCCCAAGGTTGAGTGTTGAATTTGAATATGCATTAATAATTCCAAGTTAAGAAAAATTCAATCTCTTGACAAAGCTCTGCTTTTGGAGAGATGGAGAATTCAGTTGTTAAAATCTCGCGACTTTTATATATTAAGCAGTATCTTGGAACATCTTTATTGAAGCAGCTCTAAAGCATTTGAAATATTCACCAAGTCATCTCTAGCCTGGAGACTTCCAACTGTGTACCTGTCAAATTCCAAACACGTCCCAAGCTCTGCTTACTATTTAACAAACACTGTCGTGTCTCTGCTGGGTGGCCATCTGAGCTAGGTGCTCTGGACTTAAGCACTTTCCTTACGTCAGCTCACTTTAGAGTCTAACGGGGTTAGACAAAGAACTGTGGAAATGAGCAGTGCAGGAGATAAGCCCTCAAGTTCAAATCAGTGTGGGCTTAACTAAATGAGGGCCTTTTTATCTACCTTCCTTTTGGTAATTGCTATAAATAAAAATTTAGATTTTTATAATTGCATGTGAAATAGCATATTGATTTAGGTTTTTCAGAAAAGGAACTAAAATTAGTGTTCAGTACACTTCACTGCTCAGTTCTCTGAAGGGAAGATTCCTTATATTTATATGGAAAGCCATTTTTATTACATTTTGTTTTAACATAAGTAAGGTTTCTATTTCTGTTTCAGAACAACAGTTAAAACAACCGCGGAGAAGAAAAATCACCTAGGTAAATTACTTGTTTCAGTGAGAAACCAGTACTCGATACTTACTTTGCTTTTATCCTTTTTTTTTTTTTTTTTTGGTTAGGGGTGAAAGCATGTCTACAGAGAAAAGCATGTGAACAGGAAGAAAAATACGAGATCCCTGAAGGTCCACGGCAAAGCAGGCTCAACAAGGAACAGCTGGTATTTGTCTTTGGATACTACTGTCATTGGGCTTATTATAACTTAATAGTATCACCATCAGGAAAACTTCTCTTGCCCTTTCGACAAGTACAGGTGACTGATTAAAATTTTAATTGTGCTTGTTTCAAGCACTTGATTCTGAGAGATGATCACAATGAGCAGTAAAACCCAGAAGGTGATAATTTCATGCTGTTAATGGACTGTTGGCATCTTGAACATTCCCATAAACCTTTCAGAATCTGAGGTAAGTCTCAGATCAGAGAGTAACTTGAAAGAAGACTTACGGCTGCTGCTTGGATTTAGTTCCCATATGTCTTTATTGCCACATATTGCAGTTTTAATGGGTAATATTCCATTATCCTCTGTGCGTGTATATATATATATATATATATATATATATAGGAAATGACAAAGAAAAATTTGCATAGAAGGCAGTTGTGGAACTTTTTTTTCCATAAAGCACAAAGAGGTGTATTTCGTGGCTAGCTGGATGCCTAGCCATGGCTTCATAATGTATTGTATGTGTTGTGTTGTATGTGTCTAGAACCCTGGAGGCCACATTCTCACCGGGGCTGTCCTCGAGAGCGGAGATTGGTCACATAGAGAGACCTGAGTAAGGATGGACAGAACTGGGTCAAGATCCACAGAAATGATGTTACTTGTATAATTTTATTAAGTGTAGCCTGGGTATCCCTGAAGCACTGTTCAGATACCCTAGGAGTTCTTGGGGCTTTAAGTCCCACCAAATGTGAATAACATTCTGATAAAGGAAGTTTGACGAGAAATTTCTGTTTGCTTTTTTAAAAATATGTGTGTGTGTGTATCAGAAACATCCACACACAGCACACCCTAACACCTAAAATCTGAGGAGAGTGAAGTTCCTGAGATGATGGCTGAGTTTTAGGAGAAAGATTGCAACTAGGAAGCCTATAAATATCGAAGTACTTTCCTTGACCCAAATAATGCACTTGAAATACGGTTTATCCCAGCACTTCATTTAAGCAGCCTCTTAACAGCTCATGACTACTTATTTTTATTTTCCTCATTCATATGCAGTGTTTTTAAATGTTTTGATCTGCTTTTAACAAGCCTTTTCTTGTTATTTCAGTTGCCAAAGCTGTTTGATGGATGCTACTTCTATTTTGGGGGAACCTTCAAACACCATCCAAAGGACAACCTTATTAAGCTTGTCGCTGCAGCAGGGGGCCAGGTCCTTAGTAGAAAGCCCAAGCCAGACAGTGACGTGACTCAGACCATCAATACAGTTGCGTACCACGCGAGACCTGATTCCGATCAGCGCTTCTGCACACAGTATATCATCTACGAAGATTTGTCTAATCATCGCCCAGAGAGGGTTCGGCAGGGCAAAGTCTGGATGGCTCCTTCCAGCTGGTTTATTGATTGTGTGATGTCCTTTGAGTTGCTCCCTCTTGACAGCTGAATATTGCACCAGATGTACGTTTCAAATTGAACTCACACGGTGTGAGAGCCCAGCCGTTGCACTGTTTTGATCATTCACATTTTTATAATAGGTAGACTCGTTCATACATAGGTTTTCCTTGAATTAAAAAACAAAACAAAACTTAGGCCAGACTTAGAATTCATTCTGTGTTTACCATTTAGAAGCTGAAATTGCTTTGAAGGATTTTTCTTTTTAAAACTGGTGTATGTTTTGATTCATCATGTCTTTTTATTCAAATTATCAGCTATCAAAGATTAATGAGAGAGTACCAGAACTATTGGTTAAATATACAAGCAGTATCGTTACTCTCTCAGCCTTTTAATGTTCTTTGATGAAAGTAAACCACACTTGCCACCAGCAAAAATACTTCCCATCCTTAGTAAACAAAGAATATTGTCAAATAATTGATTCTGGCTTTATTGTAATAGAGTACCTGGTCTGAATGTACCACCATAGGTTTAAATTCTTCTGTCTACAATTCTCTTCATCTTACATTGTGTTTAGTTTTTTATAATTTACGTGGATGTCAGTTCCTACGTTTTTATCTCTTCTTTTTATCTTACGTATTCATCAAGAAATCATGATTTAAACCATAGCATTTTTCTTCGGTGGTGAAAATCAACATTGGACTCATGGTACATATTTTATTGTATATATTTGCTTATTGTTAGCTATCAGTTTGTGACTGTGTTTATCTACAGTATATGTACATATACATAGAGCATTTTCTCTAACAAATTTTAGTATCAGTATTCCTTAGAAGGTCTCACCAGATTAGTAAGTTGTCAATCAGATGTTAATTAAATTAGGGGCTAGTCCTTTTTCCTGTAGACCTCGCTACATATTGCTGAAATAATTGTTTTTGAAGGTCTTAATTTCTTCTTTTGTGAAGTTTTTTATTTTTCCATTTTTAGATTGCTGTGGAGGCAGAAGTTGGGGATTATCTGATTAGAACAGATTTTGTCCAGGTGGTACAAAAGGCCATCACAATAAGTCTAAAGGCAGGAGTGGGAAGGGCTGTCTCCCAATACAAGACCACAGAGAGGAGACAGGATGCCGCCTGAGCCTGGGGAGTCCTGGGGAGGTTACTCTGATTGGAGTGTTCTTGTTTGTTAATGAATTGACAAGGTAAATTAGATCATTTAAAAATATTTGTAAGAAGAATTCTTTAATAAGTCTTCCTAGAAACTGAGCATACTTCTATGAAAGACATGGGAAGGGAGACACTGCGGGACCTGCCAGGTTTGGTCTCTGACGGGCTGGAGATTTGTGAAGCACTGGATGGGAATACTGAGTCTGAAGTGAATGAACATTAGTA
>NW_028047037.1:0-424 GCF_054177405.1 Leptonychotes weddellii
GCTCAGGTCATGATCCTGGAGTCCCTGGATCGAGTCCCGCATCGGGCTCCCTGCTCGGCGGGGAGCCTGCTTCTCCCTCTGACCCTCCCCCCTCTCATGTGCTCTCTCTCATTCTCTCTCTCAAATAAATAAATAAAATCTTTAAAAAAAAAAAAGAAAAGAGCAAAGCAAAGCCAGATATCCTGCTACACAGCCAATGTAAACTCCCCTCCCGTGGATGACACCCCCCCCCCAAACAGGTGAGCCCTACGGAGATGTGCAGAGGACCCCTGGGAGCAGTCGGAATGAGCTAGGGTTCCCCTTCTGCCCCTCACTGGTGGGACCCCCAGGAAGCTGTACCCGGTTTCCTCCCTGGTAAGGTGGGGACAATAATACCCTACAAGGTAGTTGTGAGCCTTAAAAAGATGTCGTTGTAAAGGAGTTA
>NW_028047038.1:0-424 GCF_054177405.1 Leptonychotes weddellii
CAACTGTTTAGCATCTATGGGAGCTCTAGACACCAGGGCAATCCATCCATGTTTGCCATGGATCTCCAACAGGTGTTCATCAGAAAGAACTGGCCCAGAGCAGGAAACCTAAGAAAGCCCCTGCTGGTGGTGATGGAATTCGAATCTACACTAAGAAATGAAGAGCGGCAGGGCGCCTGGGTGGCTCAGTTGGTTAAGCGACTGCCTTCGGCTCAGGTCATGATCCTGGAGTCCTTGGATCGAGTCCCGCATCGGGGTCAGGGAGCCTGCTTCTCCCTCTGACCCTCCCCCCTCTCATGTGCTCTCTCTCTCTCTCATTCTCTCTGTCTCAAATAAATAAAATAAAATCTTAAAAAAAAAAAAAAGAAATGAAGAGGGGCAGAAATGGTAACATTTTTTTTTTTAAAGATTTTATTTATTTGAG
>NW_028047039.1:0-424 GCF_054177405.1 Leptonychotes weddellii
CAGAACTGGGTCCCAGTAATTTCTATATAACTTGAGTGGCATTTGGAAAGGAATTGCTTATGCCATTATATTTTTCCCCCATACATATATGGGTTCAGATAGAGAGATGTGTTTCCCACTTTTCAACTGGAGAGAAGTTTGGAGAATTAGTCATCATGAATGTCAGGGAACTCTTCATATTATTTAATATTTTTGGTCCCAATACTTTTTTTTATTATTATGTTGTGTTAGTCACCATATATTACATCATTAGTTTCTGAGGTAGTGTTCCATGATTCATTGTTTGCGTATAACACCCAGTGCTCCATGCAGAACATGCCCTCTTTAATACCCATCACCAGGCTAACCCATCCCCCCACCCCCCTCCCCTCTAGAACCCTCAATTTGTTTCTCAGAGTCCATAGTCTCTCATGGTTCGTCTCCC
>NW_028047040.1:0-424 GCF_054177405.1 Leptonychotes weddellii
AGGTCAGGATAACAGTACAGAGAGTGCCTAGGAAGGATGCTTTTTGATACAGGGTTGTCAGAAAAGGCTTCTCTGGAAAGCAGTGACTTCCATTCCAGGTAGAGGGCACCAGCAACTGCAAAGGCCCCCCGAGGTGAGAGTGAGCTTGGCGCATTGAAAGGATGACAGGGAGGACCTGATGCCTGTAGCAGAATGAACAGGACAGAGGTCAGAAAAGTAAAGGGGGGGGTGCCTGGGTGGCTCAGTCGTTAAGCGTCTGCCTTCGGCTCAGGTCATGATCCCAGGGTCCTGGGATCGAGTCCCACATCGGGCTCCCTGCTCAGCAGGAAGCCTGCTTCTCGCCCTCCCACTCTCCCTGCTGTGTTCCTGCTCTCGCTGTCTCTGTCTCTGTCGAATAAATAAATAAAATCTTTAAAAAAAAAAA
>NW_028047041.1:0-424 GCF_054177405.1 Leptonychotes weddellii
CAAGTATGTGCTGGCCAGGAACCTCTGAGGTGACTACGGAGAGTTCTGGTCCCATCCTCCCTAAAATGGTGACTTCATGCCCTTTTAGGTTTCACATATTTTCAGAATTGAATACATATTTTAAAATTACACAGAATCCCAGGGGCGCCTGGGTGGCTCAGTCGTTAAGCGTCTGCCTTCGGCTCAGGTCATGGTCCCAGGGTCCTGGGATCGAGCCCCGCATCGGGCTCCCTGCTCTGCGGGAAGCCTGCTTCTCCCTCTCCCTCTGTCCTTCCCCCTGCTTGTGCTCTCTCTCTCTCTCTAATAAATAAATAAAATCTTTAAAAAAAATACACAGAATCCTAAAGAAATAGTGGCTAAAACAAGGCTACTGTTTACTTCTCACTCATGTAAGTTCAGGGTGGGTGGTGGGTTGATGAGGTCG
>NW_028047042.1:0-424 GCF_054177405.1 Leptonychotes weddellii
CCAGTGGGAGATCCTAACCCCAGCTCCCCCTGTGTAGCCTCGGGCAGGTCAGCCCCCCTCTCTGGGCCTCGGCGTTCTGTACCGCAGGTTGCAGCAATTTGTGAGATCCGGTGTGAAAAAGTGGGTGAGCCCAGCCCGTTGGACAGATGGTGTGGATGGGGGCCCAGCCCAGACAGATGGTGTGGACAGGGGCCCATCAGACAGATGGTGTGGATCAGGGCCCATTAAACGGATGGTGTGGACAGGGGCCTGGCCCAGACGGATGGTGTTGACGGGGGCCCATCGGACAGATGGTGTGGACCGGGGCCCATCAAACGGATGGTGTGGACAGGGGCCTGGCCCAGACGGATGGTATGGATGGGGGCCTGGCCCAGACGGATGGTCTGGACGGGGGTCCATGGGACGGATGGTGTGGACGGGGGCC
>NW_028047043.1:0-424 GCF_054177405.1 Leptonychotes weddellii
AGTTCTTAAAATAAGACAGTAATGAAGTTTGCTTCATCCGTTGACTCTGACTTTCATGAATGATTTCCCTGTAGCTTGTGATGCTGTTTGATAGCATTTTACCCACAGTAGAACTTCTTTCAGAATTGGGGTCCATCCTCTCAGACCCTGCCGCTGCTTGATCAACTAAGTTTATGTAATATTCTGAATCCTTCATTATCATTCCAACAGTCTTTGCAGCATCATCACCAGGAGAAGCTTCCGTCTCCGGAAACCACTTTCTTTGCTCATGCACAACAAGCCTCTCCTCACGAGGTTTGATCATGAGATGGCAGCAGCTCAGTCCCATCTTCAGCCTCCACCTCTAACTCTAGTTCTCTTGCTGTTTCCACCACACCTGCAGTGACTTCCTCCACTGACGTGCTGAACCCCTCAAAGTCATCCA
>NW_028047044.1:0-424 GCF_054177405.1 Leptonychotes weddellii
CTCCCTCTGCTCTCTTTCTCTTTCTCAAATAAATAAATAAGTAAAATCTTAAAAAAAAAAAAAAAGGAAGTTCATTCCTGCCCCAAGGTCACAAAGATATTTTTCAACATTTTACATTATTAACTTCATAGTTTTCTGGACACGTTTAGGAATTAATCCATATGAAATCCACTTTTCCATGTGATGCTAAGTTTTTGGGGTTTTTTTAAGATTTATTTATTTATTTATTTATTTGAGAGAGAGAGCACGCGTGTGTGCGCACGGGGTTGGGGGTAGGGGGAGAGGGAAACTCAAGAAGATTCTGCACGGAGAGGCATGGAGCCTGACGCATGGCTTGATCCCACAGCCTCGAGATCACGACCTGAGCTGACACCAAGAGTCCAGCGCTCAGCCGACTGCACCACCCAGGCGCCCGGTGATGCTA
>NW_028047045.1:0-424 GCF_054177405.1 Leptonychotes weddellii
CTCCTCCTCCTCCTCCTCTTCGCTCTGCAAGGGGGCAGTGGGACACCTGGCTAACGCAGTCCCCTAAGCAGCAGTCGGCCACGTGGCCTCTGGGGACCCAGGGCGTGGGTGAACTAGGAGGGTCTCCGGGGAGGACCTCAGCGCCCTGGCTGGGACAATGCTAAAAGGACCACATGGCCCGCACCCTTGACCGGGGACGGTCCCCCACGTCCGCCCCTTCCCCCGGGCCTTTGCTCCGGGCTTGAAAGCGTGCATCTTGTTCGGGGCTCTCGAGGCCCACGGGCTCAGAGAATGACCTCTGACCTCCTTTAGGCGGCCCGTCAGGGTGGGGCAGCCGGGCCCCCGGGGAGAGGGATGCAGGACGCAAAGACGGCTTGGGGTTTGCCCCGAATGTTTGGCGTCTTGTTTTAACGCGGCAGGCGAG
>NW_028047046.1:0-424 GCF_054177405.1 Leptonychotes weddellii
GGCAGAGCCGGTGCCGATGGGACTTGCTGGGCTGAGGAGTCAGGGACAGGGTTCAGCCCATGGGACAGGGGCAGGCCGGAGTCGGGGAGGATGACAGTTAGGGAGGCCAGCGTGGCCCCCACAGGCAACCAGAGGCGGGAGCCTCCCTTGCAGGCCGTGCTCCTGCCCCGCGGTGCCCCCCCGGGCGCCCCGGGCCCCCAACTGGCTTGGCGCCGACGACTACCAGAGCTGCCCGGCCCGTCGCACCGCCCACCGGGGAACCGAGGGAGGCTGCGGCCACTTCCGAACTCGCGTGCCACGGACTTGTAGGAGAAAGTGCAGGGGTGGGGGGCTGCCGGGAGCCGGCTTAGGAAACACCATGTGTATACCACAGAGCTCATACAGCAGGTTGTAAAACCGAAGCACACCTGTATTCATGCTTCAA
>NW_028047047.1:0-9264 GCF_054177405.1 Leptonychotes weddellii
AGAAGCAGGCCTCCTGCCGAGCAGACAGCCTGATGTGGGACTCGATCCCAGGACCCTGGGATCATGACCTGAGCCGAAGGCAGATGCTCAACGACTGAGCCACCCAGGCACCCTACATCATTAGTTTTTGATGTAGTGTTCCATGATTCATTGTTTGTGTATAACACCCAGTGCTCCATGCAGAACGTGCCCTCCTTAATACCCATCACCAGGCTAACCCATCCCCCCAGCCCTTCCTCTCTAGGCATTTTTTTTTAAGATTTTATTTATTTATTTATTTGACAGAGCGAGACACAGTGAGAGAGGGAACACAAGCAGGGGGAGTGGGAGAGGGAGAAGCAGGTTCCAGGGAGCCCGATGCGGGGCTTGATCCCAGAACCCTGGGATCATGACCTGAGCCAAAGGCAGATGCCTAACAACTGAGCAACCCAGGTTCCGCCAGGTTGCATTTTCTTTCCAAAGAGGAGGCAGCAGCCTGAGTGGTCCCGGCTTCACAAAGGATGAGGACCCAGCCTTGGTCCTGCAGATGACCAGTTTGATGATTTTGGCCTATGGCCTACTTTCTCCCAGCCTTGGGTAAAATGAACATGCTCACATTAGGTTACATATCCTCAGAAACCCCCAAGTCAACTCTCATTCTCCAGTATCTGCTGACCCTGGCCATTTCCACATGGTAGTTTCAGAAGCTCTGGGCCTTTGGAAGTTCCCCAACCCACTGTTAGATTGCACAGGTGGGGGCAGAAGGCTTTTCATTCGCAGCCTTGAGGCATGGTGTCTGTATTTCTGCTGTGACACAAACTCCCTGTTCTTTTCTATCAGTGGACCGAGGCAGCTCTGTTTCCCATAAGCCCCTTTCCCTGGTCACTGCCGGGGTTGGGGAGGAGCGGGGGTGAGCCCAGCACTGTTCCACACAGTGCCCAGTACATGTAGATTCATGCCGGCTCATTGAGAATGATATTCAACAGCAATCCTTCCAGATCTCCTTGTGCCATTAACTCTGTGCTAATGCCTGGAGGCCCTGCTCCTTTGTTGTTTGGTTTGCTTCTGTGTGACTGAGCAGAAATTATGCCTCTGTGATCTCACTGGCATTTCCAGGTCTTCATTAGTCCTGAAAACATGCCTGCCTTGTGATTCAATGCAATGGGAGCCTGAGTTTCTCCAAACCTCATGGCTCTCAGGTTAGAGTGGGGTTGCAGAACAACAGTTATTCAGACTTCACTGGCCCTGTGAAGGACCTTACCTCTCTGAAAACTTTCCTCGCCGAATGGTTTGGAAAATACCTGCAGTATACCTCATAGCAGCCTGAAAATTGTCATCCATGTTGGTAGAGTTGAAGGGTGTTCCCCCAAACTCATGTTTGCCCAAACCTCAGAATGTGACCTTACTTGGAAGTAGGGTCTCTGCAGATGTAATTAAGATGATATCTTGCTGAGTTAGGGTGGGTCCTAAATCCAGTGACTGGTGTTTTCATAAGAAGAGACACATACGGAACAGACGTGAAGACAGGGCAGAGATTGCAGTGGTGCTCCACAGGGCAAGGGACCTCCAGGGCCACCAGAAGCTGGAGAAGCAGAGGAGATTCACCCCTTAGAGTCTTTGAAGGGGCATGACCCTGCTGACACCTGTGGATTTTGGACTTCTGCTTTCCAGAACTGGGTTGTTATAAGACTCAGTTTGTGATAATTTGTCATGCAGCCCTAGTAAACTGGACCCATCCACGCATCCACAGACCTGGGCTAGAAAATGGGTACATGGCATCTTCCCCATCCTTCCCATTCACCCCATGTTCCCCATTCCTTCATCCTCCCCATCCCCCCATTCCCCATACTTCCAATCTGCCCCTTTCTCCCCATACCCTTACCCTTCCCATCCTCCCCATCTGCCCCATCCCCCATTCTCCCAACCTCCCTACATCCCATCCTCCCCATCCTTACCATGCTGTCTACCTTCACCATCCTCCTCATTCTCCCTTCCCCCATTCCCTGTCCTTTCCATACTCATCATCCTCCCCATCCCCCCATCTTCTCCATCCTCCCCATTTCCTACCCTTCCGCCTCCCTTTCCCCAGGCTCCCACTCAGAAATCCTCTGCCTTGCTGAAACACTGTGGGGGTTATGCTAATCTGCACTGGGATTCTCAGTCAGGCCTGCCTCTCTGCTGAGGCCTACCTGGGGACCTTGTTTTATAGCACTCACTCCTCACTTATGAGATTTTGGCCCCCTTTTCTCTAATATTCAGAGTAAAGGCTTCTCATCAATATGACTCCCCACTCCCAGAAGAGAGGTACCTGTGACTAGCAGGCCACTAGGGCTTGGTGCCCAGTGTCTGGGCAGTGAGGGGTGGAACAGCCAGGCCCACAGACCTTGGCTCTTCTGTAAGGAGTGGTGCCAGGGAGGAGAAAAGTTGCTCTCCAGCTAGGCTGGGGCCTGAACACAACAAACCAGGAGAATGGAATGCTGGTGAGGGCCACAGGACAGATGGCCTTCCCTGCCTCTCCCATCCCTATACTTGCCCCCATCCCTGGTGAACACGAGTTGTAATTCAGTAGCTGTGGTGCTGAGTATGAAAACAGCAGTGAGCTTCCTGGCTCTGCAGAAAGAGATATCCTGGTTCTGAGCATGAGATGGGGTACTGGCAGGGGAGGAATGCCAGCCCAAGGAACAGGGCTTTCCTGGTGAGAAGCTGTTGCCCACTCTGCTGCCTCAGCAAAGGGCGAGTCTCCTGGAGTGCTCAGCTCCACAGCCCCGTGTCTGAGAAGTGGCCAGGTCAGCAACTGTGTCTTTCCTAACTCCCAGGCCAGAGGGCTCTCTTCATTCAACTTGAGCTTTATTGCCCTCTCCCTGCAGAAGGAATTCCTCTGCTTACTTACTGCCTGCTCCTGGCCCAAAGTGGAGGCAACACTGGGTCCTTTCTAAGGCACAGTTGTTCTGCTGCAAGTCCCAGTCCCAACAGACTCAGCCCTCACTGGCATGTGCAGACTGCACCAGAGGTATTGACTGATCCAGCTCACATGCCTGTGAGGCTGGTGCTCACCACCCTGGAGATCACAAACCCAGCAGAGTCAGTGGGTGGGGCAAAGTTTTGAGAGGATGAACTGTACTCAGGATTGACAACCTGACATGTGTCCAATATAAAGTTTGTCCACCAAGCACTGCCCAGAAAGAAAGTAAAATGTCCAGAGAACAAACGAGTCTCACCCAGGCTGACTAGAAGATTGGGGAATTTATCTGTCTCACTCATGTGCACAAAAAGTAAAGCAAAATTTAAAAAAAAATTAAAAAGCACCTGCACAGGACAATGCTTACTCTCAGAACATCCATCATGCTTTCCTCAGCTAGTGATCTCTGCTCCCCCTTCTTTCCTCAAAATTCCACTTCTATAGAATATGGTTTATCTTATATGTTTTAACCCAAGTGTGGAGTGTGGTCATTGTTACAGAGCACTCCTCAACACACACACTGCTGGAGCCCTAGAGAACATTCATAGAATCCTAGGAGCTAGAGATAAGAGGAGGTGGGCTGATCCTACAATGTGCAAACCAGCAATGAAAGGTTGGAAAGCAACTGTAGGATTGCCTTAGCTGTCCCTCTAGGGGAGTTATCTTGAGGAAAACAGCCTTTCCCAAGGTCACATACCTTCCCAGAACAGCCCACATCCAGTGACTGATCAGTGGAGGGTATGAAGCCCAGCCCTCATCCCGCCAGGAGCATCTCTGCTGGTGCACAGCTACGGCACTCTCTGCAAGGCTGGCTGAGGCCTCTATCAGTCCTGCATCCCAGCCCAGTGTTTCCCTCTGCCTAATCCTGCTCCTTTCTCCCCTCTTCCAGCAAACGTTGATCCCTACAATTTCTCCTAATAACATCCTGGCTGTTCTTCTCCATCTCAGAGTCTGCTTCCTGAGGAACCTGATCTGTGATGGGATTCCCCTGGGTTTACAGTCAGTCTTAGTGCCATGAAGTCACACCCATGTTCAGGACAGCCCATTATCACTACAGACACCTCTGTGCTTAGGGACAGGGACTGCTGCTGGACAACAGGCCTTGTCCCCAGGGCTTGCCTTTTGTCTGGCCCCTTCTGGGAAGCTCTCAGAAAGATTGATCAGGCAAGGTGCTGTCAGAATGGCTGGCTGCCCAGGTCCTGCTGGCAGGGACACAGGTGTGTGATCTTATGGAGGAACACAGCTTTGTGCTGTGATGTTCAACGCCATGCATGTGCAAGGAAAATGGTAGTGGAAGAGTGGTCAGTCTGCTTTATGTAAAGCCCTAGTGAGCAGAGCTTTGCCCTCTTCCATGGGATGACCCTTCCAGATGAACGTCTAGCTCCTTGAGGTGGACAAGGAGGAAATTCCATATTGAGAGCCCTGAGAGGTCCTGAAGGACCCCAGGAGTGAGGCTTGCTCTGGTGGGAGAACCCTAGCCTCCCTACTGTTGATCGCAGAGAATTAAATTTCCTCCTGCCTGCCCATTGCTCCCCCCACTTTCCCCAAAAAAAGAAAAGAAAAAGAAATGATAAAGGCCCAGGAAGAATTCCCCATTCATGCTGCATGATTTGCAAAATCAAGATAAGGGCCACCAAGGGTCTTTGTTATTTTTATGTGACACCAATAAACCATTTTGCACTCCCCTCTGTCACCCCCCCAAGCTCACAGCCACTCATCCTTTTGCACAGAGAAGCAACTTTCCGGAACTTCATTCCTTTATTATAAACAGAAGCATTAAAACTGCTCCCAGCTGATCTTGGTCTTTAAACGACAGTCTTCAGTCCCCCACTTCCTCTGGAAGCATCCCCTCCCTGTTTTGTGTCTAGTAGAGCTGTCAAGGGGCATTTCTCTGGAAATGAATGTTAACTGACTGTGGTTTTCTAAGGACTTTTTTTCTTACTAATTCCCCAAACATAAAAGGCCTGAGCCCTTATGAGATTGAAAAGATATGCACCTATAGTTCTGGGACCTGCAGCCCTCATTCAGATTTGAAGCCTGATTCATCACAGGCTGGGGTCTTGGTGAAAACTAGCACCCTCAATCTGCTGCTGGCCTTGAGAGTACAGCTGCTGTTCTCCTTCTGGCGGGGGCCTTTGTCTTGGGGAGTGTGTATTAGTCTGAGCTCTCCAGAGGCACAGAATCAATAGAACATATATATCAATAGGATACACATACACATACATCCTATATATACAAATTACTATAAGGAATTTGCTCACATAACTATGAAGGCTGAGAAGTCCAAGATCAGCTGGAGACCCAGGAGAGTCAATGGTATAGTTCCAGTCTGATTTTGAAGAGGCCTAAAAACCAGGGGAACAGGTGGTCTAAGTTCCAGTCAGAGTCCAAGACTGAAGGCAGAAGACTGATATACCCCCTTGAAGATAGAGATGTAGAAAATCAGAATTCTTTCTTATTCAATCTTTTATTGTACACAGCCCTTCAATGGATTGGATGAAGTCCACCCACAGTGGGGACAGCAATCTGTTTTACTCAGTCTACCAATTCAAATGCTAATCTCATCCAGAAACACCTTCATAGATGTACCCAGAATAATGCTTAACCAAATATCTGGGCACCTTGTGGACCAGTCAAGTTGATACCTAAAATTAACCATTACAGGAAGGAAGAGCTGATGATAGGATGGACGACGCAAAGAAATCCCCACATTTGCAAGTCCCATGGCTAGATCAGGACTGGAGAAGCAAAGAGCTCTTCTTCACTGAGGAAGAGGCAGGCTTTGGGGCTATCGTGTGGTGCCAGTGACAGTGTTGTGGGTATCTCTTGGTGCTTTTAGACTTTGGAGAACTGAAGAGCCATCTGCGTGTCTCACCTCCCCAGGCTTCAAATCCTGCAGCCCCACCCCCACCCCCAGCTCCTCTGGCCAAGTGTCCCTTGCCAGCTGTTGGCTCTGGCCTGTGACCCACAGCGGGATCAGGATTTTCACATTTCCCGGGTTCACCCTGGCCATAAAGAAGGCATGGCAGCTGGGTTCCTCCTCCTAAGGCATTTTTTTGGTAAGTTTTTATTTATTTAAGTAATCTCTACACCTAACATGATGCTCAAACTCACAACCCTGAGATCAGGAGTAGCATGCTCTTCCAACTGAGCCAGCCAGGAACCCCTCCTAAGGTCTTATAGAGAAGTTGAAACTCAAGATTTTCATTTGGGAAAAAGGCCTCTAATAAGAAGGCAGAGATGGATTCTTTATCAGTTAGGGATTTTGATCAGCTCTGAATAGTTAGGGCTTGAAAGCAGTGGCTTAAATAACACACAAAAATTTTTTAAAAATTTAAAAAAAAACCCACAATATTTTTCTTTCAGGTGATGATAAGTGTAAGCAGCTCTGGGCTGTATGGTGATCCCACACTGTCACTGATCCCACTGTCACTTAGTTTCTGTTCATCTCTCAATTCTGCTGCTCTTTAGGGAAAGGTCCTCAAATTTATGACTTTATGATGGCAGCCACTTGTCCCTGTGGCAGGCAGAAGGAAGAGAGTGTGGGTATGTCTGGGTGGTGGGTGGGTGTAGGGCTAAAGAAACCTGTCACCTCAATCAGCCCCTCCTCTTTGTAAGAGAATTTCCCAGAAGCTCCACCTCATGACTTTAGCTTACCTCATTAGTTGTCTATATCTGTAAGTAAGTAGGACATTCTTGGTAAAACCATGCATTGGTGCATCAGTATCCCAGTCCCAGCTTGCTGATGCCTGCTCTGTGTTCAACAGGGCCACCTGCACTTCCTTCCCCTCTCCGCTGTTCTGTTTCCTCAGCAAAAGTTTTAGCATGATGTCAATCTCTTCTTTTCTTGCTCTCTCAGAACATCTCTGTGTTTTAGTTATAAGAGACAGAAATCTACTATAATACATTAAGCCAGAAGGGAAATCTGTTGGCTTAAGCAACCATATTATAGAATGAGTAGAGATAGAGCAGAGCAGGGGTAGAGTTTTCCTTAGTGATTCCCAGAACCAAGGACTCAGAACCTTTCTTTTTTTTTTTTTTTTTAAAGATTTTATTTATTTATTTGAGAGAGAGAATGAGAGAGAGAGCACATGAGAGGGGGGAGGATCAGAGGGAGAAGCAGACCCCCTGCTAAGCAAGGAGCCCGATATGGGACTCGATCCCGGGACTCCAGGATCATGACCTGAGCCGAAGGCAGTCGCTTAACCAACTGAGCCACCCAGGCGCCCCCTCAGAACCTTTCTAGACTCTCTCTCTCCCTCCCTCCCTCTCTCTCTCTTTGTTTCCCTCTCCACATCAACTTGGCTATGATCTGTCCTACTAGTATTGCTTTCTTCACACATCAGAGGTCAAGGACAAAGGGTAGATACAGACACCCATGCTTACAGTTCTACAACCAGAGCAGACCCTTTTCCGTCAGCTTCAGTGTGAAAAATCTTGGTGACGACTGATTGCCTCGGCTTGGTCAGATGTCCTTCCTTTGCTGAATCACTATGGGCAGGGAATAAGGATCATATAATAGGCTCTATTACACCTCCTCACACCCCATGGCTAGATCAGTGTTGGGCAAGGGAAGTCAGTATGATTAAGGGATCCTAAAGAATGTGGGGATGGCACAGTCATAGCTATCAAAGGAAGGAATGGTATTGAGATACCAACCCCAAGTCCTGTGTGCCATACCTTCCTATATAGTCCTGCGTCTCTTTTAGCATCAATCCATATTTTGCCATTTCTCTGTTCTGCTCTGTATCACAAGAGGTCTGACTCCTGAAGGCTGCTTTCTCCAGACTTCCATTTTAACTTCCAACTGGTTTAGCCAATGGTATAGATTGGAGGGTTGGAGAAGCAGGGTGTTTCTTTCCCTTTCTCTCTGCCCTGGGCAGTTTCTCTGGCAACACTTAGTTTCCTCTGTGGCTCCAGCCCCAGCAAATGTGGCCCTATTGTTTGATTTTCACAGGGGTGACCTTGGTCCCTAGGCTTCACAAACTCTGCCTCCTCCTTTAGTTCAGTCAGCCTAGGGGAAGCAGTGACTTTCTGCTCTTGCTAATCTCCGGGTTTACATCACTTATGCAATCACTTGGCTGCATTAAATTTCTCCTGTTGTAAAAGCATAAAGGGAGTTGTTTTCCTGGTTAGGGCTGATTTATTTACCTCCTTTCTCCACACACATTCCTCCTCCCCCTCCAATGGACATTTGCAATTGAAACCTTTTCTCGAGCCTGGGAATAAAAGGTTGTGTCTCCAGTAAATGAATTTTAAACTTCAGCAAGCAGCTGTAGCAAGATTACTCTGATGGGGAGGGTGGCTATAGGTACTCACCCCCACGAGGCAATCACCCATTCAAGTACTTGGGGAAATGCAACCAGTTCTCAGTTAGTTGTGAGTGAATGTGTCTAGAGAATCTGCATGGAGACCTTCATTCCCTACCTGTCTCCACCTGCCTGTCAGCAGGAATGAAGACTTTTTTTTTTTTTTTTTTAAAGATTTTTTTAAATTTATTTATTTGAGACAGAGAGAGCACATGAGAGGGGGGAGGGTCAGAGGCAGAAGCAGGCTCCCTGCCGAGCAGGGAGCCCGATGCGGGACTCGATCCAGGGACTCCAGGATCATGACCTGAGCCGAAGGCAGTCGCCCAACCAACTGAGCCACCCAGGCACCCCAGGAATGAAGACTTTTTAACGTGACCAGAAACAAAGCCAAAAGCAGACAGTAAACTAGCAGCAAAACACCCAGTATATAAGGAAATTACAGTGCAATGATTCAGGGGTTTGTGTGTGACCTGCATTCTGTGTTACACAACCAATTGAGAGTTGACACAATAAAGGATTTTTTACATTTGATTGCATATACTCTGGGATGTCAATCCAGGTAAAGGTCACACTCTTGTTAAGCTACCTGGAGAAACAGTACTACACAGCATTTTCTTGCAGTTGTTTTTGGGGAAAGGAAATAGTGCTTATACTATTTTTCCTTCTAAAGTACCACTACATGTAAAATTATTTATTTTCTCAACATCGGATCCCAAAACTACTTAAATTACGTCCCTCATCTCCTTCTTACCCCTTGTTGTCATTAAGGAAGGATTTCTTTGTACCAGTCAGGATAATTCAGTCTCTATTGTGGTAACAATATCCTAAATTCTTTTTTTTTTTTTTAATTTATTTTCTTTTATTCTTATGTTAATCCCCATACATTACATCATTAGTTTTAGATGAAGTGTTCCATGATTCATTGTTTGTGCATAACACCCAGTGCTCCATGCAGAATGTGCCCTCCTCAATACCCACCACCAGGCTCCCCCCTCGGGGGGGGGGGGGGGGGGGGGG
>NW_028047048.1:0-424 GCF_054177405.1 Leptonychotes weddellii
AACATTATCTCATTTTAAAGATCTAGCTACCAAGGCTCAATTAAAATTCCAAGTGTCCAAGTGAGAAAAGCCCCAAGTGGAGATCTAACTCCATCCTGAGTTTTAAATGTATGAAAACAGTTGGACATTTTACAATCATAATAAGTCCTCTTGGAGATGGACATTACTCTACAATCAATTCAAGATGTTTTACAGTCCCGCCGCCAGTGTGTGAAACCCGTGTACTTTTTTTTTTTTTTAAGATTTTATTTATTTATTTGACAGAGAGAGACACAGCGAGAGAGGGAACACAAGCAGGGGGAGTGGGAGAGGGAGAAGCAGGCTTCCCGCCGAGCGGGGAGCCCGATGCGGGGCTCGATCCCAGGACCCTGAGATCATGACCTGAGCCCAAGGCAGAAGCTTAACGACTGAGCCACCCAGGCGC
>NW_028047049.1:0-424 GCF_054177405.1 Leptonychotes weddellii
GTGTTGAGTTTGATAAGTTCTTTATAGATTTTGGATACTAGCCCTTTATTATTTTTTTTTAAAGATTTTATTTGTTTGACAGAGGCACAGTGAGAGAGGGAACACAAGTGGGGGAGTGGGAGAGGGAGAAGCAGGCTTCCTGCTAAGCAGGGAGCCCAATGTGGGGCTCGATCCCAGGACCCATGACCTGAGCCGAAGGCAGACGCTTAACAACTGAGCCACCCGGGTGCCCCTAGCCCTTTATTTGGTATGTCATTTGTAAATATCTTCTCCCATTCTGTCAGTTGTCTTTTGGTTTTGTCGACTGTTTCCTTTGCTGTGCAAAATCTTTTTATCTTGATAAAATCCCAATAGTTCATTTTTGCCCTTGCTTCCCTTGCCTTTGGAGATGTTTCTAGCAAGAAGTTGCTGCGGCTGAAGTCGA
>NW_028047050.1:0-424 GCF_054177405.1 Leptonychotes weddellii
GATGGACTCTGAAAAACAAACTGAGGGTTCTAGAGGGGAGGGGGGTGGGAGGATGGGTTAGCCTGGTGGTGGGTATTGAGGAGGGCACGTTCTGCATGGAGCACTGGGTGTTATGCACAAACAATGAATCATGGAACACTTCATTGAAAACTAATGATGTAATGTATGGGAATTAACATAAGAATAAAAAAGATAATAAATTAAAAAAAAATTCCATATATGCATAAAAAAAAGACTATGAGGAAAAATTGAAACTGTCAAGAAGGACTTCATAACACAAACAGTATGTGAGCTGTGTCTCAAGGAATGTTTCATTCCTTATTCTATTTCATAACCAGATGGATGAGAAGAACACCCATGCAAACGGATTAACAAGTACAAAGATATGGAGTATGATATTACATGATCTATTCGGGAAATGCAA
>NW_028047051.1:0-424 GCF_054177405.1 Leptonychotes weddellii
AGCGGCATAGGCCACAGGGTCGGGCCCGGCGCGGCGAAGAAGCGCGGGGCCAGCGCCGCCAACAGCGCCAGCAGCGCCGGCAGCCCCAGCCCGCGGTGCTCCATGGCCTCCCGGCTGTTCGGTCGGCCCAGGTCTGCCCCAGCCGCAGCCTCGACACCTGACCTCCCGGCCGACCGCGAGGAGGAAGCGCCGAGCCCGTGGGTGGGGGAGTCAGCTGACAGTGCGCCCAGCCCGAGCCCGCCTCCGGGCTGGTGGGACCGCCCCCGCCACCCCCGCCGCCCCGCCCCCGCCGCCCGCCCCGCTCCGCCCCCGCCGCCCGCCCCGCCCCGGCCCGCCCCCGCCGCCCGCCCCGCCCCCGCCGCCCGCCCCGCCCCGGCCCGGCAGCTCCGGGCCCTCCGCGGAGACGGGTGCTGGCCGCTGGCCC
>NW_028047052.1:0-424 GCF_054177405.1 Leptonychotes weddellii
CAACTGTTTAGCATCTATGGGAGCTCTAGACACCAGGGCAATCCATCCATGTTTGCCATGGATCTCCAACAGGTGTTCATCAGAAAGAACTGGCCCAGAGCAGGAAACCTAAGAAAGCCCCTGCTGGTGGTGATGGAATTCGAATCTACACTAAGAAATGAAGAGCGGCAGGGCGCCTGGGTGGCTCAGTTGGTTAAGCAACTGCCTTCGGCTCAGGTCATGATCCTGGAGTCCTTGGATCAAGTCCCGCATCGGGCTCAGGGAGCCTGCTTCTCCCTCTGACCCTCCCCCCTCTCATGTGCTCTCTCTCTCTCTCATTCTCTCTGTCTCAAATAAATAAAATAAAATCTTAAAAAAAAAAAAAAGAAATGAAGAGGGGCAGAAATGGTAACATTTTTTTTTTTAAAGATTTTATTTATTTGAG
>NW_028047053.1:0-424 GCF_054177405.1 Leptonychotes weddellii
CTATACGTGTATCACCTGCATCAACTATAAAAATGGTAGTAGAGAAAAAATTTTAGTATGTCTTTATCAAGGCCCTCATTTTGACTGGGAGTTCATTGTATGTAGAGTTTATTGGAAAGTTCGGTGGGACCTTTCCTAAATCCCACTGCCCCTGATAGAAGGCTTAATAGCTCTGTAGAAACTATGAAGTAGTTTCTGTTGTGCAGATTGTGAATATGTCAACCCCAAATCAATGCACCTTGAAAATATTATTTGTAAAAATACTCTATGAGTGAAAGCTAATGATACTTTTGGGGGGAGATTTTCATATCTAGAATAAACTCATGTGAATATGAAATCCACTTTCTTACATACTAATCCTTAGTGTTGGCCCAAATCAAGGTGCAAACACTTTTTAATCCATCAGTGTAAGTGTCTTAGTTTC
>NW_028047054.1:0-424 GCF_054177405.1 Leptonychotes weddellii
ATTGAGGTTTTGATTTGGATTTCCCTGATGCCGAGCAACGTTGAGCACTTTTTCATGTGTCTGTTGACCATTTGGATGTCTTCTTCTCACAAATGTATGTTCATGTCTTCTGCCCATTTCTTGATTGGATTATTTGTTCCTTGGGTGTTGAGTTTGATAAGTTCTTTATAGATTTTGGATACTAGCCCTTTATCTGATACGATATTTATAAATATCTTCTCCCATTCTGTTGGTTGTCTTTTGGTTTTGTTGACTGTTTCCTTTGCTGTGCAAAAGCTTTTTATCTTGATGAAGTCCCCATAGTTCATTTTTGCCCTTGCTTCCCTTGCCTTTGGCGATGTGTCTAGGAAGAAGTTGTTGTGGCTGAGGTTGAAGAGATTGCTGCCTCTGTTCTCCTCAAGGATTTTGATGGATTCCTGTCTCA
>NW_028047055.1:0-424 GCF_054177405.1 Leptonychotes weddellii
CCTGGGTGGCTCAGTTGGTTAAGCGACTGCCTTCGGCTCAGGTCATGATCCTGGAGTCCCTGGATCGAGTCCCGCATCGGGCTCCCTGCTCGGCAGGGAGTCTGCTTCTCCCTCTGACCCTCCCCCCTCTCATGTGCTCTCTCTCATTCTCTCTCAAATAAATAAATAAAATCTTTAAAAAAAAAAAAAAAAGAAAATTTTTGACGGACCAGAGAGCTCTCCCAGAGCAACCCCCTGACCCAGGCAGAGGGACCCCCACCATGGTTCCCGTGCCTTGGCAGACCCTGCCCTGGCCCTCCAGCCGTGCCGTTCCCCAAAGGCGATGAGTCCCTGGGCCAGGAGGATGTGCCCACCTGGAGCCCACCCCCAGCCCCTCTTCCAAAACACACCTTGGGGAGCTGGGACCTGACTCCACAAACTGTGC
>NW_028047056.1:0-424 GCF_054177405.1 Leptonychotes weddellii
CCGCATTGGGCTCCCTGCTCGGCGGAGAGCCTGCTTCTCCCTCTCCCTCTGTCTGCCGCTCTGCCTACTTGTGCTCTCTCTCTATCTCTGTTAAATAAATAAATAAAAATCTTTTAGGAAAAAAAAAACTAATGATGTAATGTATGGTGATTAACATAACAATAAAAAATTTAAAAAAAAAAGAAGGATTTATAGGCCAGCCTCTGAAAGATACCATAATCCCAATCGATAATATTTAACCCTGGTCACCAAAGAATTGAGAAAGTGTTCATTTAGAGCCTGACAGAGCTGAGGAAGATAGTTGAAATTAGAGAAAATGAACCAACAACAGTAACATTAACATCACCCTAACAACTGTGTTTCATACCGTTCAACGAAGTGTGTATATAAATATAATAGGAATCCGAGGAGTGTGTACTGTCGA